>NW_027551571.1:7036109-7062562 GCF_008692635.1 Crocuta crocuta | reverse complement strand
AGAATGTAAATATGATTCCTCTTAAGACCTAGGCTGGGAACTGCTACATTGCCCCTTCTGCTCATATCCTATCGGACAAAGCAAGCCACATGGCCAAACCCACCATCAGTCAGGGAGAAAAATATATTTTTCCCATAAAGGTGGAGAAAAAGACGCGAATATTTGTTGGACAGCTGTAGAGCAATCACATAGCAATATGAACAGGCAAAGTTAAATGTGAAGAACTATTAACTACAACGGGAGATTGAAGTTAAAAAAGATTGGCTAAAAAGAAGTAAAGAAAACTCTGAAAACTGTAAGAGTAGCGGATATAAGGAGCAGCCATTACACCCGGGACTAGGAGAGTTCAAGGTAGAAGCCCTCCTGCCCTCAGGGCTGACATTCAGACCCTAGTCAGATCCTCCTCGGCTGTGGCTAGCTGGACAGCACAGAAGCCACTATATTGCTGTGTCTCAAAGTGCCCTCCTCAGACTTCTTATATGAGAACCACCCAAAGAGCTTGTTACAGTCGGAGTCCTAGGTGCCATTGGAACTAACTGAATTAGAATGGGGGGAGGGGGATAGGAATCTGTAGTGTAATCTTCTACCCCAGCCAGCTTTCTGTACACGAGCTTGAGATCTAGGAGCTCTTTGAGTAGAGAGATATTTTGGATTCACTGTCATATATCCTTGTCTCTTAGCCCGGTATCGGCCACTTACTAGGTGTTGCTTTAGACAGTTGCTCCTGGATTGGCTCCTGGGTTGGTTGGTTGGTTGGGAGAGAAGATTCAAACCCAACCAGTTGTAACTGGCCATAAGCCATACCCCCAGCCGGACTTTCATGGTGTTTGGTGAGCACCTGCCTTCGCTAATTGTTGGTAAAGCCCAAAGGTCACGTGTCCTCACCAGAATGGCAGATGGTACTTTCCAAACATAGCTGCCACAGTGCTTTCCATTCTACGTGTTTTCCTGCAGTGTGACCTTGACACGCTTCCATCAAGAGGCAGGGCCTATGTCCCCTACCCTTGACTCTAGGCTTGTGACTTGCTTGTAACCAACGGAATGTGCCAGAGTGGTGACGCAGGGCTCCTGGGGTTGATTTAAAGGCAACGCAGCATTGTCCTCGCTTTCTAGAACCCTCGCCTGGGGAGGAAGTCTCCACTCTGTGAGGAACCCAACCACTCAGAAAGGCCCCACGAGGATTTCTGGATGGCTAGCTCTAGCTGAGACCCCGACGACGGCCGGGTCAACCACCAACCACGGAGCGACATGGTCTCTAGGACGTCCAGTCCCGCCTGCTGAGTCACCTCCCGTGCTTAGATCTTCCCGGACTTCAGGAGGCTGCAGAACTGTTGTGGGAGCCGTCAAAAAGTCGTTTTAATCTTTTCTTGTTGGGGGGGAGGGGCGTGGGGATAAGTTGTTGGGCGGCCACACGAACTGGACCCAGTCCTGGACTCGAATCCCCTGGCCGCCTCTTCCTACATCCCTTGTGCGCTGAAACGCACGAGCCTGGATTGCAGTCTTCGCTCGCCAGGCCGTACTGCTGTGACCGTCTTCCCTTTGGCCCGGTATCCTTGCGGAAGAGAAAGCTGGCACTTCCAGACATGGGGCACCGACCAAGTGTTCTCCCTGCAGCGCTTCAGAAACACGGTGGCAGATGCGCCACGGGCCTCCCTGCCTCCTCAATATACGGGAAGGTTAATAAGGCAACACAGAAAACCAGGCCGGGGTCAGTTTAGATCCTGTTCCAACGTAAAACGAAAGTGAGTGAAGAGTCATTTGTGTCACAGCAGCATTCGAGAATGTGGCCAAGTCACCTTTATCCAACCTCTTGGTTTGGAACCCCGAATGGAGGGATGGAAAGAGGGAAGAATCGGTGATTCGCAAAGCCTGGGGTCGAAAATGAGCTCATCCACATCTGGTCTGTGTGGTCTGAACGCGCTGCGCGACCTCTCAGCGCCTGGCCCTCTCCATCTCCGAAACGGGGTCAGGTGACAACTGTCCCAGCCCCTCAGGCTGCGCTGCTGATGCTCTGATGTGGTGAGAGATGTGATAGCGCTTTGTCAACCTGTGAGGCAAAATACAAACGCTTGCTGTCCTTTCGGCTTTGTGGAGGGCTACGTCCGAAAAACGAGAGACACAACAAACCGAAAAGTTTTCTAGGCGATTTAGGACAGTATCAACGAAGTCAAGCAAAAGGCAAAACAAAGATCTCTATGGACATGTTCTTTCTTGCTTTGCAAAGCAACCAGCACACACCCGTGCTACCTACGGGTCTCGGTGGTAAGGGCACAGGGGACAGACGGAGCCGGTTTACCCCCCCACCCCCACCCCCCGAGGGTTACGCTGGGCTGCTTTGAGCAAGTTCATCCTCTGCTGCTAAAGTGTTTCCTTCCCCCAACACCCCTGCTTTCGAAACAGGCAGCCACTATAGCTGCTTTGCAAGGACTCATTTCCAGTTCCGATCCTGAAGATAAGCTACCGGGTTTCTACCTCGTGTGGGTCTTCTGTCCCCAGACGGCAGGCTCGGCCCACTACCGCTGCCCGGGAGCTTAAACGCCAATGTTCTATTTTACACTTGTCCTGCAGAAAGGACCCTTAGAGGCCAGCCGGCCGTTGGTCAGTCGTGGAAACGGAGCCGCAGGGAAGGAGCAGACTGACCAGGCGATGTCACAGCATCTCCCAGACTGGAGCTCCTTGTCCCATAAATAGCTTCCCCTCGTTATTCCTGCGTCACGCGTGTGCTGCACACCCAGCTGCCTGCTCCACGGCTCCAGATGGTGACTAATAAGTGTCTGCAACTTGACTTGTCTAAGCAGAACTCTCGATTCTACCCACCCNCCGGGGTCCTGGGGCCAAATACCTCTGAGTCGTTCTGATGTCTTTCTTTCCCTGTCTGGGTCACCGGCGAGTCCCATGGCCCTACCCTCAAAATCCATGCAGAATTGGTCTGCCTCTCACCACATCAGTGACCACCACCCAGCCACCATCCCCTCTCATCACCTCACCTCCCCGACTAGATTCCGTCTCCACTCTTAACGCTTCTCGAGTCTCTTCTCCACACAGCGAAGCTTTAAAGCCACAAAGCAGATCATATCATTCCACTTCTCAAAGGGCTCCAATGGCTGCTCACCTCATAATAAAATCCAAACTCCTTACTATATTTCAGAAGATCCTACCTGAAGGGCCCCGCCTACTTCTTGGATCTCATCTCCTACCACTGTTTCCTTAAACTCTCTCTGTTCCAGTCACGATGGCCTTGCTGCTGTTCTGGGAACACACAAGCTCACGTCTGCCCCAGGACACTTGCACTTGCTGTTCGCTTTCCTGACACACGCTTCACCCACAGCTTGGCATGGACTGTCGTCCCACCTTATCCACCTTTGTGATTGAACCAACCTTGACCACTCTCTCAAAAAGAGTATACCCCACCAGTCATTCCAATCCTGAGCCTGCCACCTCCCCCTGGAATTATATCATACATCTGTTCATGTACTTGTTTGTGAAGTGTTTTCTCCACTGGTACTTAAACTCTATGAGGACAGAACCTTACTCTGTCTCAGTCCTTTGTTTATCCAGAGCACCCCAAACAAGACCTACCACATATCACTCACATATCACAATGCCAACCACAATATTAGCTGAATGGATAAGTGAATGAATTAAAAAAAAAAACTACCATGTAAAATTTGGGACAATCCAAAACTTTTTGAGAAAAACAATGTGTGGATTTAACACACCATAAGCATGCATGTGATTTCTTTTTTCCCATTTTTTTCCTTTTATAAATTTAAATTTTAGTAAACATACACTGCAATGTTGGTTTTAGGAGTAGAAATCAGTGATTCTTCACTTACATACAACACCCAGTGCTCATCGCAAGTGCCCTCCTCAGTGCCTATCGTCCATCTAGCCCATCCCCCACCCACCTCCCTCCATCAACCCACAGTTTGTTCTCTATCATTAAGAGTCCCTTGTGGCAGGGCACCTGGTTGGTTAAGTGTCCGACTCTTGATTTCGCTCAGGCCATGATCTCATGGTTCATGAGATTGAGCCCCACATTTTACTCTATGCTGTTAGCATGGAGCCTGCTTGGGATTCTCTCTCTCCCTCTGCCTCTTGTTCTCTCTCTCTCCAAATAAATAAATAAACTTAAAAAAAAAAGAGTCTCTAGGGCCCCTGGGTGGTTCAGTTGGTTAAGTGTGCAACTCTTGAATTTGGCTCAGGTCATGATCTCAAAGTTTGTGAGTTCAAGCCCCATATTGGGCTCTTCACTGATAGTGCAAAGCCTGCTTGGGGATCTCTCCCTATCTCTCCCTCTTTGAAAATAAATAAATAAATAAACATTGTGAAAAACAGTCTTTTGCGGTTGTTTTCTTCTCCCCCCCCCCACTTCCCATATGTTCATCTGTTTTGTTTCTTAAATTCCACGTGAGTGAAATTATATGGTATTTGTCTTTCTCTGACCTATTTCACTTAGCACAATACATTCTAGCTCCATCCACCTCATTGCGAATGGCAAGATTTCATTCTTTTTGGTGGCTGAGTATTATTTCATTGTATGTATATGTATACACATCTTCTTTATCCATTCATCAGCAGATCGATATTTAGAGTCTCTCCATAGTTTGGCTATTGTTGATAATTTCATGTCATTTTTTAGCACATGGTTCTTACAGGGGGAATTTTAACTGTCATGCATCTACCAAAAGGCTATGGTGTTTACAAAGGAGAGAGAGAATAGAGTGTTAAAAAATTCATGTTGTGCAAGGAACCCATTAAATGGGTCCTGGAATTGCTGTTTGGCTCTGTGTTTTCCTGCTGCATATCATGTACATGTGAGCTCATGCCTAGGTGTTTTCCCAGAACGTGCATCTCCCAGAAGAAAGGTGGGCCAAGTATGAGCAGTGGAAGTGTTCCATCTGTGAAACACGATTTAGATTCTCTCCAGAGTCCATTTTCATGGCGGACATCCGGGAATTTCCGGGCAGGAAAGACTGAGACCTGCAGGGGGAGCTGATGGCACATGTCCATTCTGGAAAGCCTTGGAAAACTGAGGCCCAGAAATTCTTAACTATTCCTTCCAGTGGAGTGAATTAAAGGGGTCATTGAATTTTAGAAACATCCAAGATGTTCTCCTATTCCTGCCAGAATCTGAGAAATTGATTCTTTAGACTCAAAATGTCAAGTGGTCACGTTGGGTTCATGCAGCCCATACAACACAGGATTTTATCTCAATTCTGGGACCACTTCCTCTTCCTGTATCGATTTGGATATCCCCACACACCGGCCAAGATAGTGGCTCCAAACGATGGCGAAGAACACCCAAGAAACACACTCTTGAACATGCTGCCTGGAAATGCATAAAAAAGCCAGGCTTGTCATCACACAGAAAGCCTTGTGGATTAATCAAGAGAACCCCAGAACTTTGCCACTGGGGAGCCAAACAATGTGACCTTTCTGTTCAGAGATATAAAGTTACTGAACAAAATGGAAATCATTCTATTAATAGTTTATTACCGTATCACTGGGTCAGAATTAATTCTCATCTTGCATCTAATTTCCCAATGGCAGCCCCACTTCCGTGAAGCCATTCCTTCCTGCAGATTAAAAAGACTGCTTCCTTTCTGACTCTAGTCCTTTGGGGCAACCCTTGAAAATGGAGGTAAGTTGAATTCCCCATCCAACCCACTACAATCTCAAAAATGGGGTGGCGGCTCATCTTGATCTCAGCTGTGTTGAGTCTCAGAAGTAGTGCTCGCTCTCCCCGGCACCACAGGGCAGGAAGAGATTCTTGCTCAGGAGTGATGGGATCATGCAATCCTCCAAAGGCAAGTCCGCACAGGGGGCTTCGTCATTTCCTTTTCGATTTCGTGATTTCTTGGACTTTTCACTCACGATCTTTTTAAAAAAATTTTTTTAATGTTTATTTTTGAGACAGAGAGAGACAGAGCATGAGTGGGAGAGGGGCAGAGAGAGGGAGACACAGAATCCGAAGCAGGCTCCAGGCTCGGAGCTGTCAGCACAGAGCCTGATGCAGGGGTCGAGCCCACGAACCGTGAGATCATGACCTGAGCCGAAGCTCCGAAGCTGGATGCTTAACCGACTGAGCCACCCAGGCGCCCCAACGGTCTTAAAAACTAAAAACACAGTTGGTAGAAAAAGGCATCAAGAAATTGTTCATGCCTCATCCCCACTACACATGTGATGTCACCATATCTGATGTGTCCTCCATTGCAAGCAGACAACTAAGGACATACGTCAATTGTAATGACTCCACTTCCCCACCACCCCCACCTGCCCAAGCACAGCATGTCCAAGCTCCTTCCCTTGACTCCCTGTTCAAGTTCCATATTTGCCTAATATTCTCTTAACATAATTTACAGTACTGAGAGGGTGTATCTCACAAGGAATGCCAAAAGTGAAAGTACAACCATTGGAATATCCAGGCCCAGGTTGTTACCAGCGGTGTGACGGTCTTCACCCGCCTGTGCGCAGGGTCGTCCTTCCCGGGACGCACCCCTGCAGCCCGTCATCTGCAGCTGGGTCCTCTGCATTGGCGGTGTCCCACACTGCAGTCTTCATCTCGGTGTGGATCCCGAACTCTTATCGAAAATGTCTTTGGAACGTTACACTGCACCGCAGCGTGGAGACGGAAGTTATTTATATGCCAAAGAGTAACCCTCATATACCAGCGCAATAAAGTGGAATCGAAATCACCACATCTCTCAGAATATATCTTAGGGTTTTCTCTTTTTTTTTAAAGTTTATTTGTTTATTTTAAGAGAGAGAGAGCATGAACAGGGGAGAGGCAGAGAGAGAGGGAGAGAGAATCCCAAGCATTCTCGGTGCAGAGCCCAATGTGGGGCCTGAGCCCATGAACTGTGAGATCACGGCCTGAGTTGAAATCAAGAGTCGGGTCCTTGGGGCACCTGGGTGGCTCAGTCGACTTTGTGCTCTCTCTCTCTCAACGATAAAAATTAAACATAAAAAAAGAGTCAGATGTTTAACTGTCTGAGCCATCCAGGCACCCCGTAGATTTTCTTTTAAATATTTTTTTTCATTTTTAAGTAATCTCTACACCCAACATGGGGCTTGAACCCACAGCCCTGAGATCAAGAGTTGCATGCGCCATCATCTGAGCCAGCCAGGCACTCCTATCTTGGATTTTTCTAAGCTAAGCAAGGTTAGCTTAGAAAGGTAACTTTTTCTCAGGTGCTACAACAACCATCAATCAAAAGCTCCATGGGGCGCCTGGGTCATGACCTCGGCTCGGGTCATGATCTCACGGTTCGTGGGTTCGAGCCCTGCTCGGGCTCTGCGCTGACAGCTCAGAGCCTGGAGCCTGCTTCAGATTCTGTGTCTCCCTCTCTCTCTTCCCCTCCCCCACTCATGCTCTGTCTCTTTCTCAAAAATAAATGAACATTAAAAAAATTTCTTTAAATAAAAAACTCCTGACTGATTACCAAGACAATTGTTTTAACAACAATCATAGGTAATTCATTTGGATGGGGGGGGGGGGAGAGCTAAACTAGGAGTTTAACCAAAAAGAAAATGCAGATATATAATCTCAATATGCTGCTCAATTCTGAAGGTGGTCATCAAGTTCAGGGTTATAAAGGTCACATGTCCACTGGGTGCTGTGTAGCCCTACCAAGAGCAATTCATAAAAATCTCCAAAGTCGGGATGCGCTGACATAAAAATTTTTACTATCCAATGAAAATACTGAGATATGTTTAAATAAAATGTTAACTATACAATAAAAAGGACAGTAGCATGTAATTAACTGTACCGAGAAATGTACGCACCTACCCATTAATGTTTCTTAAATTGTGGACATTAGCGTATACTGGTTCAGTCCCCGCAAAGCTGTGACTAAATCAACAGTACATTTTTTTTTTTATGTTTTATTTATTTCTAGGAGAGAGAGAGACAGCGTGAGCAGGGGAGGGTCAGAGAGAGAGGGAGTCACAGACTGAAACAGGCTCCAGGCTCTGAGCTGGCAGTCAGCACAGAGCCCGACGCGGGGCTCGAACCCACGAACCGCGAGATCATGACCTAAGCGAAAGTCGGACGCTTAACCAACTAAGCCACCCAGGTGCCCCTAAATCAACAGTACATTTTATAACCTCCATCCCACGAGGATGGAAGAACAGTAACTCCCAAGCCTTCCCTTTCTCCCCCAGGCTCTCCAGCTTCCCGGACCCGTGGGCAGGGACACTCAGGTGCTGACGCACTCCTCTCACCCCTGCAACGGGGGGTGGAGGGTGCTTCTGGCTTCTGTCTGCTGTCCCCAGTGCCCATTCTGGTGCCCCCAAGTCCACAGCAACCCAATGAGTTCCAGCCTTAACTGTTGAAATAGTGGGCCACCTCTTCAGAATTCATTTCGAGAAAGGGATCCACAGTTAAAAGTGTTTTGAAATCCACCAGACTACGTTATCTCTAATGTCATTTTGGTTTGAAAGTTTTCCGATTCACCGACTGCTGCTTTTCATCTGAATTGAAATAGGCTTTATTTTCTTTAGTTCCCTTCAAGGAGCTGAATCAGAAGGTTCAAGAGGCTCAGCCAGGAAAAAGGGTGAGTCCAGCTCTTGTCCAGCTGTTTTCAACTGAGGTTAAAAATAAAGAAATTAAAAAAGGAGGTCTGAGCTCTATCCAAGGCCGGTTATATCAGAATCCCTGGGGAAAGACAGGTATTTCTGGAAAACGCTCTCCAGGTGATTCTAATATGAATCAGGCCGAGGACCACTGATCTAGTGGGAAAAAAAAAACATTACGCTCTATGGGCCTCGGGGACCCTGAGAGTCTAGACTCTGCCGTGTCTTGGGCAAGACACTTAATTCTTTGGACCCAATTTCCATTTCTGCAAAATGAAACCTATGGGTTGGAGACTTAATCCTTTCAGATCTGATGCTCTGTCACCACGTGCGTAGAAATTTCAGTATAATCCTGATTCGAACTGCACTTTGCACGAAAACTACCACTGTAGATCACAACCAACCCAAGTGGCCTCCGGTTGCCACGTGGATCGACCTTTCCCAGCCCTCGTTCTTCTCTGCACCTTTGATTCTGTGGCCCCACCTTCCGGGTCCCTCCTCCCCAAGGGAACATATTGCGTTCGCTAGAAGGAATGAGCCAAGTTTTAAGTAAAGGATCAAAGGAACCCTGACCAGAGAGAGGAGCGGAAACAGACGGGGACAGAGGAGCGACCAGAGAGGAGAGTCTTTCTGGGACTACGGGCGCTGGGGGGCAAGTGTGGGGGTAGATCCCCAACGTCTCGCAGATGCGCCCGCAGTGTTGCTGGATGTACTGCCGACCTACGAAACGTACTCGGAAGGAGGACGGGCTGTTGTGGGTGTGAACGTGATACATTTAGTATTTTGGATCTGCTGACTTTGAGGCATCGGAGTTCACATAACTGCACCCTGAAGGATATGGCCCCGAGGACCTCTGAGATTCTTCCAGACCTTTCGCTCATGCCACAAGCAAACGCCATGACACTATCTGATGACACTGGGAAATCAAGTGTGCGCTCTGGGAGGGGGTCTGTCGGGCTCGTGGAATGTCCTCTGTCATTGTCCTCTAGCTCTTTTGACCTCCTTCTCAATTCCTTCACACTCATTCCTTGTTCATTCCCTCTCCCTCAGTTCTCAAAATACCGCATCTGGAGCTCTTGCTTGGCATGTGCTTTCCTCTTTGTATTTTGTCACCAGAGGATGTCCATGAACGAATGGAATGAGGAAGTACGAGGAAGGCGATTTTCTTTTTTTTTTTTTCTACAAATAGTTTATAAGGCGATTTTCGACAAGCATGTTTGGCAGGGAGAGGTCTGGCAGTAAGGACGGAAGCAGATCACTTCCCGCCTTCAGAAAAAAAAAACATAAAAAATACGAAACAGACATAAAACTTGATGAAAACAACAGTCTTGGTGTAGTCGGCACGCGGGCCATAATAATAGCTGACTTTTTAGTGCCTCGGTAATAATGCTGATGGGATAAGTGCACTCTATTTGTTAGGTGTGCTCCTAAAAGTTTTTCATAAGTCATGTCCATACACGATCTCATTTTGTCCCCACAACAGCCCCAGCAGGGAAGAATTATTATCTCCACTTTGTGTAGGAGGAAGCTGGCTGAGAGGTTCTATTAAGACGGCTTGGCTGGGGTGGGGAGGGGCAGCTGGATTCAAACCCGGGTCAGCCAGACTCAAAAGCCCAGACCGCCCCACCGTGCCGTCCAGCCCCTGTAGCATCTCCCTACACGATGGCATGGTAAGTGACGTGCCTACTAGTGACCCCCAACTCATCTTTTCACCTCCTAGTCTCAGAAGGTGCAAGAGGGGCGGGGCCATTTAGGAAGAGTCCTCCCCAAATGGTCAAAATTCAAATGCTTTAGTTAGTTCTCAATTGGTTAATCTTCAATTACCTGGAAAATCCCCTTATATGGGGATCTTATCTCCCATGATGTAAACAAATGAGCAACTCCAGTTTTCTTGAGATCAGACCACCAGAAATGCACACAGAATGCCAGGTGCAAAGGCACTGGGATTTTGCACAAGAGAAGAATAATATATTCTGGTTGCTTTCCAAAACCCTAAGAAACCATGTCCCGACTGGCTTAGCCTTTTTTTGTTTTGTTTTTAAGGAAGACCTTCTAAGAAATGTAATGGCAATTTTTTAAAGGTTTATTTATTTTGAGAGACAGAGACACAGAGAGACAGAGAGCAAGCACAAGTGGGGGAGGGGCAGACAGAGAATTCCAAGCAGGATCCGTGCTGCCAGCAGAGTCTGGTGTGGGGCTCAAACCCACGAACCATGAGATTATGACCTGACCCGAAGTCAGAAGTCGGATGCTTAACCAACTGAGCCACCCAGGTGCCCCTGGCTTAGACTTCTGACCCATAAAAACACATTAGCCTAGTGGATTCAGAGAAGAATCTACCCAAAGTCTTTCTCCTGGATCCCTCTCAAAATGTGAGTCATAAAAAAAAAGAGTCATTACTTTTTTTATATTTATAGATTAAGTGATGTCCACCTAAGTCATTCCTTTTCACTGCCCCCCCCAACTACTGTCACACCACGGATCAGCCCAGAAACAAAATGTCCTGATGGCATCAGATCAGTCTCCTGTTGGCTCACTCCTGTCCAGCACTGTGCTCCTAAAGGATTTCAAATACACTGCTCCGTGGCTTTCTCTTTTTCTCCCTTTGCTTGACCATCAGAATAGCAAGAGTCAAGGTAATTCATTCAACTTTCGTGCTTCTACTTTTCTTGAGCCAAGAAAGTGCTAAGACGGAGCTTTAAGACACAAGTGTGGAGTTAGAAAAAGTGTCCCTTACACCCGGGTGGCTCAGTCGGTTAAGTGTCCGACTTCGGCTCAGGTCACGATCTAACGTTCCTGAGTTCGAGCCCCTGTGTCCCGCTCTGTGCTGACAGCTCAGAGCCCGGAGCCTGCTCTGGATTCTGTGTCTCTCTCTCTGCTCCTCCAACATTCGTGCTCTGTCTCTCTCAAAAATAAGTAGACATTAAAGAAAATTTTAAAAAGAAAGAAAGAGGGCTCCTTCTCTTTAAGTCGCTTTGCTTCTTTGGGCTGAATCTGCACCGTGGGGTTCGGGGCCCCCCGGCATGCCCCATCTTTGTTATTTTCTCACTGAACTTGTCAAGTACATCCTTGCCCCGTCAGAAGCCAAGCGGAGTGCCAACACTTGAAGGGGAAGCTTTTAGGGCAGTAATCTTACATTGTTGAGTTCTCAATAAATTAGTTACTCTAAGTATTAAGGGGGGACTCCTGGGGGAGCTCACGGGAGGCTGGGGGTCCGGCAAGGTGCACCATTGCTTTTTTGCTGTCGTTGCTTGAAGCTTCCCAGTTTGTGGTAATTTGGTAGGACAGCCCCAGGAAACTAATATGGTCTCTGATTTTTCACTGGAACATTCTTTTTTTTTTTACATTCGCTAGAAAGTTTGAGCCTCAGTCCTCTCAGTAGCAAATGCTAATGTAAGGTGGGAACTCCTGGCACCGGGGAAGGGGTTGAGAAAGCAGGGAGCGATCTCCCATCACACCCGCACACACACACTGCCTACAAAATTAAGGCGAAATTCCTTACTGCGTCCTTCCCGACGCATCGCGCTCTGGCCCAGCCCCATCTTTCCAGGGTCAGCTTGGTCGGAACAGGCTCATCCCTCATCCAGCGGCATCCACTGTTCAGCCACCGGAAATAACCCCGTCCTCTCCCGTCTCACCGGTCCGGGTCCTCCTCATCGTCAAGTTTTACGCTATGGACCACCTCCTCCACGAAGTACATCCTCCATGACTAAGGGTGCTTTACACAGGAAGTTCGAAAACAGCCAACTCAAGCTGACGTCGACAACGACAGGAATTTATTACCTCATGCGCCTGATCGAGAATAAAAACGGTGTTAGGTAAGGACTATTCTGGGGATTCAGGGACTGGTTTATTTTTGTCGCTTCATTCACCTTCTACGGTCAGCCCCCTCTGAAGCTGACTCACCTCAAAGGTACACGAGAGCTTTCAGCAGCTCCTGCGACCTCCCCCTTCACCTCCAACAAAAAGGAGAGGTTGTGGTCGCTTCCCCAGCCAAAGGCTTGACCGTCTCTCTGATTGGTGCAGCTTAGAGAGCATCGTCACTCAGGAGCCAATCACCGTGCCCAGGGGGAACGGAGAGCCCTGATTGGCCAGCCCAGGTCATGTGCTCCACATCCGCCATATTTTCCTCGAACCCGGTGTCTCCCCCAAGGGGAGCGGAAGGAAAGGATGCTGGGAGATGCGACCTGCTCGTTGCGGTGTGCCCAGTGTGTGCCCAGTGTGTGCCCAGTAGCCTTGTCCACAGTTGTGTGAAGGCACCGATCATCCGTTGAATGTACTCTATTCCAGTATTTGTACCCTCCCCCCCCCCAACAATTCCTTGGAACTGGAGACTGTGACTTCGTCATAGGCAGGTCTCAAGTTAACCATTCTCAGGGTGGGAGCTCGATCAAGTGTTGGTGAAGTCACTATTTTTTTTTAAAAGGAAGTAAAGGAAAAGTTGTTTTCATACTTGAAAATTCCCAAAGGATCGTGTTTCGTTGTTTTCTGCACATTGATGACTCCCCTCTCCAGTAAGGCTAATCGCGGGCGCCACCGAGGGTTCTCACGTGCTGTAATCTGATATATTAGAACATTTTAGTCATCTAGAAACTGAGTCGAACGTCCACTGCATTTTTTGTGTGTGAATGTGTGGATAGTTATAAATAGACATGGAAAAACACTGGGGCTGGGTGAACTCAGTTGGCGGGGGCCTTGGATTTGGACCCCCAAATATAGCCTGCTAACAATTTGCCACAGGCCCGTTTTTTTTTTCCCCCACAGTTCATCACTTGAAACATTCTGAGCAACGATCCTGAATATTTGTTCAAGAGTACATTTTTTCCACTTTGTCTTTCGGCCAAATGTGTGGCTTTTTCTTTAAAAAGAGATGAGAACCTCAGGCACGGATAAATATATACTCTGGCACTTGGCTATAATACAATTCTCTATAGGCAGTTCTGTCGCATGTCTGTGGGTTTGGTTTAAATCTGGAAGCCTCCGGAAGGCCTCAGTCTCACACTCCTGCCCCCATAGCCGCTTATGACGAGAAGGCCCAGGGAGTGGGCCACAGACACTGTTTTCCATTACATCGAGCCAGACAGAAAAAGGGACGCTCAGTGAGGAGTCTCTCGATAGACATGAGCCTGGGGAAGCCTTTACTTTTGAGCTGTCTGGCGCTACTACGGCTCACCGCACCCCCCCCTTTTCCCAGTGTTGTCATACCGCTCCCATCACCTACCTTTCTTTCCCTTCCCCTCCCTCTGCCACCCCCACCCCACTCCAGCTTTCCCAGCCCAGCCTCACCGACGGATTTGACACATCTGATTCCAGTTGACCCAGGTATTTCCCAGTGTAAGTTTGGTCCGCGTCCAGCAGCTCAAGTGCATCACGGCACTGGAGATCCGGGCAGACTTTCCCATGGGCACCATGGAATTAATGAGGTTTAGATTCCCAGGCTAGACCAGAAAAGCCCATGCAATCCGGTTGTGCTAGTGATGGCCTGGGTGAGAGTTTGGAGTCACATTTTGAAAGAGAAAAAAATTTAAAAAAAGTAGACCTGGCCGGATCTTCACTTAGCCCTTCGCCCCTGGCCTCACCCTCTTCTTTCTGTCTCGGAGGCAAATGGGATGGATTCCTGGAGGTGAGTGGCCGTCAGAGCACCTCCTTGAGTAGCTGCAACAGGCCAGGGCTGCCTGCCTCTAGATCTTTTTACAATTAGGAAAGGAAAAAGAAAAACATAAACCTCCTTGAATCATCCACTGTAGGCAGGCGTCTGCTTCATACAGCAGAACACAGCCCTCAACTGAATCATGGTAGTTCTTTCTGTAGCTCCTGAGGTACTGATTTTGGATTATAAACAACGTGGGTCCTCGATGTCTTGATCGCAAGGAGGCCACGATTGGCCTTGCTGATCCTGGTGTCCCTTCCCCGTCAGGACTGGTGGACAGGACGGGCTTTGTAGAAAGACCAGTGGATGCACCTGATGGAGTAAAAGGCTTGAAGGAAGGGCAGGAGAAGCCAAGGAATATATAAGCTCTTGTTTTGAAGTGGGTGTGGGAGGGGCGCCTGGGTGGCTCAGTAGTTTGGGCGTCTGATTTTGGCTCAGGTCATGATCTCACAGTTTGTGGGTTCAAGCCCCGCATCGTGCTCTGTGCTGACAGCTCAGAGCCTAGAGTCTGCTTTGGATTCTGTGTCTCCCTCTCTCTCTCTGTCCTTCCCCTGCTTGTACTCTATGTGTGTCTCTCTCTCAAAAATAAATAAATATTTTTAAAATATGGGTACGGGAAACTAAAAGCTCTCGGGCAGTCGCAGCCCACCTGGCCATGAAGATACCACTGACAGTTTTCTTTCTGACAGAGCGTGGAGCAGCCTGAATTCCCACTGGTTCTCACCGAGTTAGGCCTGGCCCACCCTCTGCTCCCCCGGAGAGGGACCCTGGTGCACACGGGGCTTCAGCGGGGGTGTCGAGCTCCCGGAAAACACAGCTAGCGACTTCATGAGTGGGAGACAGAGGTCAGAGGGCCTGCAGCGCAGCCTTGGGGCCACGACCATCGTTTGTCAACAGGTGGTGGCAGTGGCCCCGAGAGTTATGTGCCATATCTGGTCACAAAGTGTCATCTTCCCACAGGCGTGGGACTTCACAACAAAGGACAGCAGCTTTGCTGGGCACCAAAGATGACATCACTGCTCCAGTGCTGGAGAGAAGAGAGGGGAGAGGAAGAGAGCTCCAGGCAGGAACCTTACGACTATTGTCATTTTTAATCACCAGAGTCATAGTTACCACCTTCTTTTCCTGAGTATTTTCACTGTATTCTGATGTCTCACAATATCCCCTGGAAGTAGGAAAGGCTGGGGTATTATAGTCTCATTTAACAGTTGAAGGAACTGGGGCTCCGATGAAGGGGTCACACCCGCAGGAAATCAGACCTGATTCTCCACTGAAAGTGACGCTGGGGAAGGGCTGCAGCATCTAGGATCCCGCAGGAAACAGATGGCACTCTTCAAAGAGGTGACTCACAGGAGCACAAGGAAGGGGACCGTTCACAACGGTGTGTGAAGAGAGTGAAGCAAGCGGCCCCGGGGCCACCGAGATCAGGAAAGCCCTTGCCACCCAAGGCCTGCAGGGGTGAGGAGGGGGAGCATGGAACTTTGGGGAGAGCGTGCCCACCACGTACGAGAACACCCCATCGCTCTTTCCTCCCACCCCCCCCTTTCCTGTCGGTTGGCGCCTCCCGTGGGCCAAACCCAACTGGAAGCCAAAGGGCAAATACACCCCGTGTGGTGTTCCCGTCCCTGACGTCAGCTTCCCACAGCCGGGTGATATCTCCCAGTGGAGAAGGGCGTAGAAGGGGGACGGAAAATGTCCTGCCGTGACCTGCGGTGTGCTTATTACGCAGCAGAAAATGTCCTAGGGGACGTCTGTGACCGTCGCACGTAATCCTCGCTGTGACCCTGTGCAGTAGGTATGAGACCTCAGGTCGCCAGTGCATGTGTGTAAAAGTCAACTGTGTGTTTCTAGAATCTCATTTCAGTGCAGGGTTTCCATTCTTCTGATAGGTGGCAGAAACTTTGTCTCAGCCAGTTCGTGGTTTCTTCAGCCAGTTCTGGACCCCAGCACAGCGTAGGCCCGGAGACCCCTGCCCCAAGGCCTTTGCATACACCCACGTGACTCCCAGAATGCCCGGGCAATGGCGGTTTCTCTCCCTGCTTCCCTATCGACATCTTACAAGGCAAACTTGCTCCCACCTCATCTCTTGTCCTTAGATCAGGTGCATGCGGGCCTGTCCCCACTTTAGGGTCTCTCTAGGTCCCGCTCTCTTTCACCCGTATGAAAGCTCAGAAACACTTGGTGTTGTCCTATCGTTCTGCCGGTGATGGGCAGGAGGGGGGTGGGGAACAGTGTGTGTGTCAGTGTGCAGCCTTCTCGATCCACCGGTCTCGTTTGGACCCGTGGGGGAATTGTCTGAGATGTGCCAGGTCAGGGCTCCACTCCGGAAGCGAGGCCACGGTTCTCTGCAGAGCCAAGTCCCCAAATGGATCTGGAGTTTTGGTTGTGCCCTTTCCCTTGGGGGCCGCTCCAGGGTCCTTCTCTTGGGATCATGTGGTGATAGCTACCCAACCCTCTCGCTTCTCCTGCTCCCCTCCCTTTGGCTGGCTTCCTTCTTGGCCACCGCCTTCGGCCTGTGGAATCTTGAAGCAACGAATACTTTGGGGTGTTGCAGAATGGCTTGAGGAACCTGGTATGTTTCTGTTTCCAAATACACTATTCATGCATCAACTTTATCTTCTAAGTCATTCAAGGCTTAGGATTTGGAAGCTCCAAAGTCTAGATCTGGGCAACCCGGGGCCCTTTCTCTTCAAAAACTTTGATTTACTCTCTACCGTGGCAATAATTAAAAACTTAAACCAAGGGGCGCCTGGGTGGCTTAGTTGGTTAAGCGTCCGACTTTCGCTTAGGTCGTGATCTCACGGTTCGTGGGTTCGAGCCCCGCGTCGGGCTCTGTGCTGACTGCCAGCTCAGAGCCTGGAGCCTGTTTCAGAGTCTGTGTCTCCCTCTCTCTCTGACCCTCCCCTGCTCACGCTGTCTCTCTCTCTCCTAGAAATAAATAAAACGTTAAAAAAAATTAAAAAAGAAAAAAACTTAAACCAAGACTTGTCCTCTCAGTGGTCTGCCTTTGCCTGTGGCCTTCCTTCCCTGGGGTAGGAATCCTCAGCTACCATCTGAAAAAGAAAAGCCTGGGGCACCTGGGGGGCTCAGTAGGTTACGCATCTGACTTCGGCTCAGGTCATGATCTCACAGTTTGTAGGTTCGAGCCCCGCGTCGGGCTCTGTGCTGACTGCCAGCTCAAAGCCTGGAGCCTGTTTCAGAGTCTGTGTCTCCCTCTCTCTCTGCCTCTCCCCTGCTCACACTCTATCTCACTCTGTCTCTCAAAAATAAATAAATGTAAAAAAAAAAATTAAAAAAAAGAACCTCCAGTTCCAGAAACTTCCCAGAATGCAAACGATAATAGTTAAGGCAGAGATGGATTGACCACAAAGCTAATGAGGCTTATGTTTCAGGGGCCCTTACTTTTAAGGGTTTTGGAAGAGAATCAAGCAATGGATTATGGATTCAGGTTTTTCTAAAATATGCAAAATTTCAGATGTTTCAAAACTACGCTCAGTTAAGACCACTGGCTCCTTCCACTCAGACTTCCTCTGCACTACATTCTGTCCACTTTGGGTGGCGCTCTAGTGGCTGTGGGTGTGTGGGAGCTTTCGCCAAGAAGTTGAGCACTGTCTACGCAGTAGCATCCTCAGTTCAGGGCAAGAGCAGCGTGTCCCCTCCACTTGGGAGGGTCCCGCTCTTTTCTCCTTTGGCTCTCCCTACACGAAGGGCGAGGAGTCTATGGGGCCAAAGAGACACGTGCGCCTGGAGTTTCAGTCTTTTCTAGACCACACCCCACGGGGGGCAAGCAGGGAAGGTGCCTGTCACAACTTCCTTCACGAAGAGCGTGCCAGTCTGCCGCAGGGAGTGCAGTTCGTTGGGATCCTCTCGCCGTTGAGCCTTCAGAATCTGTCAGTGTTGGAGTCAAGGCCATGTTCTTCCCAGGCAGCCTTCGGCTAACGATGAAGCACCCCAGGGCCCTAACAGCTGGCCATTGCTGCCCAGGGGGAGCCTCTCCTAATGGGCCATCTTTTTTTTCTAATGTTTATTTATTTTTGAGAGAGAGAGAAAGGAAGGACAGAGAGAGGGTGACACAGAATCCAAAGCAGGCTCTAGACTCTTAGCTGTAGGCACAGAGCACAACACAGGGCTTGAACTCACGAACAAAGGTTGGACACTTAACAAACTGAGACACCCAGATGCCCCTAATGGGCCATCTTTTTTTTTTTTAATGTTTGTTTATTTTTTATTTTTATTTTAAATGTTTTATTTATTTCTAGGAGAGAGAGAGAGACAGCATGAGCAGGGGAGGGTCAGAGAGAGAGGGAGTCACAGACTCTGAAACAGGCTCCAGGCTCTGAGCTGGCAGTCAGCACAGGGCCCGACGCAGGGCTCGAACCCACAAACCGCGAGATCACGACCTAAGCGAAAGTCGGACGCTTAACCGACTAAGCCACCCAGGCGCCCCAATGTTTGTTTATTTTTGAAAGAAAGAGAGATGGAATGTGAGTGGGGGAAGGACAGAGAGGGTGACGCAGAATCCGAAGCAGGCTCTAGGCTCTGAGGGGTCAGCCCACAGCCTGGCATGGGTCTCGAACTCGCAGACAGCAAGATAATGACCTGAGCCGAAGTCAGATGCTAAACCAACTGAGACACCCAGGTGCCCCTAATGGGCCGTCCTTGTACCGCAGCTCCCAGATTGGGTTGGCCAAGACTTCAGGTAGGCATTTCAGTCTGCGTCTCTCTCTGCCCAGTCTCCGTCCCTCCCTCCTTCCCCAGGCCTCAGATTTGCCCTGTGGTGTGGAGTCTTTCCCCACCCATTCCTGCCCCCTGGTCTTGTAGTTTCAACAGACATTACCCCCAGTAAACCTCTAATACTCCCGGGACGCCTGGGTGGCTCGGTCGGTTAAGCATCCGACTCTCGGTTTCAGCTCAGGTCATGATCTCATGGTTTGTGAGTTCAAGCCCTGCATCAGGCTCTGCCCTGACAGTGCAGAGTCTGCTTGGGATTCTCGCTTTGTCCCTCTCTCTTTGCCCCTTCCCTGCTCTCTCTCTCTCTCAAAAATAAATAAAAAAAGAAGAAAGAAACGAAGAAAGAAATCTCTAATACTCCCACCTCTGACTCAACTGTTTCTTTCGGGAGGGCCAGGCTGACACGCTGGTACTAGGAATGGCCCGAGAAAGCAGGTAAGAAGGTGTGATCTGGGAATCTGACCAGTTATCAATGGGGGGATTCCATCCCAGGGAGTATGTACACAGAGCACACTGGGTCCCCGCATTAAGGGGGCAGTCCAATAGCCATCGTTTTCACTGACGTTGACTTGGGAGAATGTTCCGATGGTGGGGAAGCCCAAACAGCGCCATGCTTCAGGCTTTGGAAAAGTAGCGGGGCCTTAGGGTCTGGGGTACGGAACAGCTATATAAAGACCATGGGATCCAATAGTTGCCTCAGGTTGCCGACCTTCTAGAGAGAGAGAATGAAAGACCGATGGCAATTAACAGAGAATAGAAATCTAAATACAAAAGCCAAAATGACACTTTGGTAGCTCCAAAAAGTCCCGGAGAGGAGAAAAATCTAAAAATGAAACTCAGGATAAAAGGTGGAGTCGCCAGGCTTCGCTGATGACTGAATATTCAGCCACAGCAGGTGTGTTATGAGCCTGACGCATGGGATGGGGTCATCTGGGAGGAGGCCCCCAACAGTCTTCCTCCTGAATCTCCTCTGAACCCTCTGAATCACTTCTACTGCGACATTGGGGTTAAGAATAAAAAATATAGTACAGTAAAGCCTTGGCGTGTGACTATATTTCGCTCTGGAAACACGCGTGTCATCCAAAGCACTCGTATATCAAAGCGAATGTCAAGAACCCTTGGCTCCGTTGTGATCATATGATGTTTGGCCTCACGTAGGACTCGTATTGCAAGACGTCGCTCATTTATCAAGTTCAAATTCATTAGAAACGTTTGCTCATCTTGGGGGAAAAGTTTCTTAAATTGCAATGTATGGCAACTTCTCTCTCCTAAGTGACTATTCCCTTGTCTGTTTCATTTTGTTCTTGTAAGTTGCTATCCTTCTTAAAAAGTCTCCTCCCAGCAGAATAAGGCTCGGTTCCCACAAAACCCGGATCCCTTCCTGAATGAATATTACTCTCGTGAACCCAGGCAGTGTCCCATCCCCGTGAAGACCTGGACACGATTCCCCTGTTTTACAGAGAAGAAAGCTGAAGGCCCACGGATGAAGCTGCTTACTCATTCTGGCTCTGAATGCCTTTTCGTCTGGGTTCTGGTATCTTCCTGCTCCTTCCTGCTTCTTGGCTCTGGGCCTCCTGCACCGCCCGGGAGAGGCAGAGGGGGACTACCCGGGAAGGAGAGGCCTCTCTAGTCAAGCCTCCCTTGAGGCGCACCGTCTGGCTGTGCGGCAGCCGTGGGTGGGGACACAGGGACCACGCGGGGTGGCAGATGAGATCCAAGCGCACACAGCAGCTTTTGTGGGACAAAACTGGGGCACTTTCAGGCACCCGGGCCCAGACCAGGACCCTGCAGCGTCAGTGACCTGCTGGTGTGGCTTAACCCTGATGTCACAAACAGACACGGGAAGGAGGGTGGCGAAGGATTGCACCTCTGTTGCTTCCTCGTTTCCGGAAGCTGCGGGGCTGGGCGTGGAGCAGCCTGCTGGGTAGAGCCAGAGCTTAATCCAGGTTCAGGAGGGCCGCTAAAGGCACCTGATGCGTCATTCACCTTTGGGCCCCTGGATCCTCCTTTGGCGAATCAGGCTGTTAGGAATTACAAAAGCATTGCCTCTGAGAGCAGAAAAAAACCTATATATCACTGAATCCAGCAAGTCTCAGGTCCGCTCTGGTGGAATAGAGAATCACTAAGGACAATATGGTGACTTGTTCCAAAAGCCAAGTGTATTCGATTTAAACCCTGTCACTTTGGCTTAGATTGAATCTTATCATTTTTTTTTTTTAATTATTGGTGTTTGTTTGGCATTAAATATCCCTTATGAGGGGCACCTGGGTAGCTGAGTCAGTTAAGCATCAGACTCTTGATTTCTGCTCAGGTCATTTTCTCACAGTTTTCGAGTTCAAGCCTCAGGAGTTCAAGCTTTCGAGGAGCCTGCTTAGGATTCTTTCTCCTTGCCCTGCTCGCTTGCACTCTCTCAAAAATAAAAAAAATAAAAGTAATTTTTAATTTAAAAAAATTTAAAAAACTGTCCCTTATGGGGCACCTGGGTGGCTCAGTCGGTTGAGCGTCTGACTTCAGCTCAGGTCATGATCTTACTGCTTGTGGGTTTGAGCCCCGTGTCGGGCTCTGTGCTCACAGCTCAGAGCCTGGAGCCTGCTTCAGATTCTGTGTCTCCCTCTGTCTGCCCCTGTCCTGCTTGTGCTCTGTCTGTCTCTCTCAAATATAAAATAAAACATTAAAAAAATTTTTTAAAAACTGTCCCTTATGAAATAATGGTGATAATGATAATATTTGTAAGTTTCGTTGTGTGTCGCCACATGCTGGGCATTGTGCTCAAAGCTTTAACTTTTGTCTCATTTTTTAAATGTTTATTTATTTATGGAGAGAGAGACAGAGCATGAGCAGGGGAGGGGCAGAGAGAGAGAGGGAGACACAGAATCTAAAGCAGACTCCGGGTCTGAGAGGGAGACACAGAATCTAAAGCAGACTCCAGGTCTGAGCTAGCTGTCAGCACAGAGCCTGACGTGGGGCTCGAACTCACAAACTGTGAGATCATGACCTGAGCTAGGATCAGACACTTAAAGGACTAAACCCCCAGATGCCCCTCCTTTTGTCTCATTTAATTGACACAAGAGCCCTACAAGGTGGATACTAGTATGAATCCAATTTTACCTCCAAAGAGATTAAGACCCAGAGATCAAGGGGGCACACGCTGTGCAGTTAGGGCCTGAGCCGCAGCCCTCTGACTTCACTGCACATACTTGGTCATCGCACCGCCCTGTCTCCGGAGACTAAATGTGCATTTAAACTGTTATGTCTTCATCTCACAAAACGAAAGTCTGTAAAACTTGCCGGAGCCTTGGCTTCCTTAAAGAACTTGTACTGGGGCGCCTGGGTGGCTCAGTCGGTTAAGGGTCTGACTTCAGCTCAGGTCACGATCTCACAGTGTGTGGGTTCAAGTCTTGCATCTAGCTTGCTGCTGTCAGCAGAGAGCCTGCCTCAGATCCTCTGTCCCCCTCTCTCTCTGCACCTCCCCACTCACTCTCTCCCTCAAAAATAAATAAACATTTGGAAAAGAAAAAACAAAACAAAACATAAAAGACCTTGTCTAGAAATCAGGAATCCCAGGAGCCATTGAGATAGCCCATCCAATCCATCTGACCAACACTCAGGAAGATGAGTTGCCCATTGCCTCCCAGCAGGTTGGGAGCAAAATCAGACAAAGAGAAGACCCGGCCGGGTAGATGTTCAGCATTTGTGAGACAAGAAAATTGGGGGAATCCCCTTTGATCTGGACCACAGCAGACTCCAAGAAAGGCAGCCTCTAGAAATAAATTCAGAAAACAATTCGTCTAACCTATGTCTCCCCAAGGACCTCCTGGCTTTGACATTGTACTTCAGGGTAGCTCCAGGAATGTCTCCACCTTCTTCAACAGAATGGGAATTTCCAGACCTTGGTTCCTCCTGGGTGCTGCCTCGCAAACCACAAAGGAGAGTCTGGAGGCAGGGCCTCCCTCTGCCTTGGCGGTACCTCCTCCCACTCAAGCAGTTGGCTGTCTCCATGGTGAAGGTGAGAGAAAGGGAGAGTTCAGACGGTTTCCTTGGCAACAGCGAAGGGGAGCTTGTTGCCTTGGTGACGCTGACACTAGGGAGGCGGTGGGTCTCTGAGTATGTGTTCTCTACCCCAGCTCCCACCCAGCGCAGGTCATCTGCTGGGCTCTCTGCATTAGAGCCTCCAGAGGCGGGGATGGACCCTATAACCATCAGAATCCCTCTCTGGGTGCAGGCAGGCCTGGTGTGCGGCACCTCAGGTCACCTGCGGGGTTCTTAGTTGCCTCTCATCCCTAAAATGGGGCTAATATTAGGATCAGCCCCTGGCGGCTGCAAGGAAAGTAAACATACGCACCGGTGAACTGTAACCTTTGTTATTACACAGTAACTACGATCACCTGCTAATCAGCGTTGTTACTACAATGCAGAGAGAGGCAAGTCGGATTTAATGGGACCGTTTTAGGGAAGAGGAAGCAGGAGCCCAGGAAGGCCTGGGTTCCGGCCTGGCTGAGCTCTGCTACAGCGGGAAGCCAGCTATTCGGACCTGAGACCCAGTGCCCTTTCCACCCGCCCCTCCCCTCTCGCGGCTGGCCCGGCCTGCCCGGGTCTCCCCGCTGCAATCAGAGGCCGGAAGCAAAGCGGCTGGTCCCTCCCCTCCCCCACGGCTCTCACGGTTGGCGCCGAAGGCCTGAACCGAGTCCCCGCGAGCATCTGGATGACGGTCAGAACAATTAATAAGCGCAAGATGGGAATAGTGAATTCATTTAGCCGAGTCTTCCCATCCCATAAATTACTGAAATCAGTCCAGACGCAAGTCCGATGGAATGCTGCTCTGTTTCACTAAACGGTTTTGGCATCGCCTCGCCCCTAATGGCATTCCTGAACCCTACGGCTCGTGAATTATTAAGGTTTTTACGTGTGTGATCCATTAGTTGTTTAGAAAGTGATACATCATTCTGGGAAGACTACCGGCTTTAGAGCTAACCAGACTTGGAAGCCAATGCGAAATTCCACCGTGCACGAGCCGCGTGACTTCGGATGAGTTCACAAGGCCATCTGAGCGTCAGTTTTCTGATCTGTAAAACGGGCGGGTAATAAGGACGCCTCCGGGCAAATCTGCTGTGAGGCTCGGAGGTGATACGCGTAAAGCGGCCGGCACGTGTAAGTCATCCGGACCACGGGCCGCCTTTCTCGTTAGACACAGGCTGTCCCTGTCATCATGCTTCACGGCTGGTTCTAGTCTCGCGCCCCCTGTCGGTCCTCCGTGGGGGGTGGAAGGAAAGGCCGTGCCCCGCAGGGCTGTGCAAGCAGCAGCTGCACCGGAGAGTTGGGGAAATGTCGGCCGATGTCAGCATCGGCTCCCGGTTGCTTCGCAGGCAGGGCCTGGGAGCAGAGGGGCTTAGGGTTTCAGCCCGCAGCCAGCCCTCTCCTTCCGGGTCAGACCGCACAGGGAGCCGCTTCGCTAAAGCCGCTCGCGGGGTGCTCTCCACGGCTGCCTGGGGGCGGCCGCGTGGAGGGCTGTTGGTCACAGCCGTGGGACGGGGCCCCGGAGGGCCCGGACTGCACGCCCCCCTGCAGCCCCCAGCACCCCTGCCTAATTGCATCAGAAGTTACTATCAGAGACCAGAGCCCACCAATAAAATTGTATCTCCCAGGAATTTAGGATCGGGTCCAAGAAAGAGCTCAGTTCGTTTCTTAATGTCATGAAAATGCATGTCTAGAAAGCCTGGGTGGATGTTTAGCCGTTCGCCCTCACGAGGCGCTCGATCTGCGGGAAGGCGCGCGTGCGCGCACACGTGCACGCGCGCAAGCTCGCGCACGACTGGGCAGGGGCCAAGTTCAGGGACAGAGGTCTCAGATCGTAGACCTGACCCCTTCTGGGTCCTGGCAACATTTCTGACCTTAGGTGTGGTGAAACAGCTTAAGATAAATCCCCCCTCTGACTTCTGTGGTTGCTGTTAAACGAAGTTTATTTCCGTTACTTTCACCCAAAGCTTCCCGAGTCACGTAGTCCCTTACAGGAGGGAGGCACAGTGTAGACAGCAGAGTGAATGCTATGATGTCCTTGAAGAATTCAGTTCACCAAGGTTCAACTCCTCAGACTTTAAATAATCCTAAGGTAGGGGAGCCTGGGTAGCTCAGTTGGTTAAGCGTCCAACTTTGGCTCAGATCGTGATCTCAGTGGTTCACGGGTTCAAGCCACATGTCGGATTCTGTGATGACAGCTTGGAGCCTGGAGCCTGCTTGGTGGATTCTGTCTCCCTCTCTCTCTGCCCCTTCGCAGCTCATACTCTGTCTCTCTCCCCCCCCACCCCCCGCCCCTCCCCGCTCATGCTCTGTCGCTGTCTCTTTCTCAAAAATTAAAAAAAAAATTGTTTTAATTGTAATAATAATAAGGTAACTCCCACCTGCTGCGTAAAAAGATCATGAACTTTTCTCACCTCAGCTCCTCCTCAACATAAAGACCCTGCAAAGTCCGGCAGACGCCAGTTTTTAAGAGCCTCCACAACTGCATTTGCTTATCGTCTTTCACAGATGCCTGATGAGCTCACTCCCTGCTGGGGACAGAAGGGACTTGGAAAGTTGAAGAGGTACAGCCACTTGCCGCCTGCCGCGGTCAGGTTTTCTGACTAGATTAGCTCCTCTGGGAGCGCCTGGGGGGCTCAGTCGGTTAAGCGTCCAACTTCGGCTCAGGTCATGATCTCACAGTTTGTGGGTTCAAGCCCTGAGTTGGGCTCTGTGCTGACAGCTCGGAGCCTGGAGCCTGTTTCAGATTCTGTGTCTCCCTCTCTCTCTGCCCCTCCCGACTCGTGCTCTGTCTCTCTGCCTCAAAAAAAAGAATTAGCTCCTGTGGAAGTAAATCCTTCCCTTTGTGCTGGAAGCTGTCCGGTGACAGCCACCACAGCCAACGAGAAGGTCTCAGGGGCTTGGGTTTGCCCCAGAGATCCAGCCATCCTCTGGGCCCCAAGGGCTGTGAATTCAGAGGCACCTTCGACGAGGCCCAAGATGGCGGTGTGTCCAGAAGCCAGAGCCAGGCCAGAGGTCGTGTAGTGTGTAGCTCAGGGACGAGGACCCTCCGCGTGCGGGCCACTCCGCCAGTCTCTGAGGGGCTGTCATGAGGACTAAGGGGGAGGTGGGTGCCGGTACAGGGAGGGCCTCCCAGGAAGCCGGCTCTGAAAAGAGCTTAGGGACAGGATGTTTGTGAAGGAGTGTCACTGGCACCGTCCCCTGAGGAGGGGGGAGGAGGGAAACGGGACTGGGCAGAGGGGGACGGTGAGGCCCAACAACGGAGCCCACAGGGAACACGGGAGCCATGATGACCTTCACAGCTGTGGCCCTTTGGACCGAGCTGACCAGGCCTCTGTACCTTCCCCGGTAGATGCGGCTCCCACAGAAGGGGTCTAGCCCGGGGCCGGCCAGCTGTCTGCAGTGGAGACAAACCCCGAAGAGGCTGACAGCTGAGTTTGTCTGACGACAGCATTCCCAGCAGCTGGGGAGCGAGTTCTCC
>NW_027551571.1:6997653-7036004 GCF_008692635.1 Crocuta crocuta | reverse complement strand
CTCGCTGGAGGGCTGGGTGGGGGGGTGGGGAGTTGGTGGCACATCACAGTGTCCACAAAAACCACGCACCTGCAGAAGGCAGAGTAGAAGCTTGAGCATGTAAGCCAGCAACGAGAGGCCTTAGTCGATAGAGCGCAGGGTTTCACCAAGAAATAAAACTTTAACAAGTAGAACCGTCACCAAAATTGGCTAGGTGACATTGGAAAAAAAAAGGAAAAAAAAGCAAGCTGGTCTAGGAATCAGAAAACCTGGACTGGGACCAGGCTCTGCTGGCTGTGTGAGCTGGGTAAACCCTCTAAGCCTCTCTGAGCCAAATCTGAAAATGGCAATCATAATACCTATTTTGCAGCATGGATTCGAGATTAAAAAGCTAACACACGTGCCTGGCCCCAGCCATGACCAAGAGCAAGGATGCAGAGAAAGTCACTTGGCTGGCTTGCTTTCGCTGATGAATATTCAGCCACTGTGGATATTATAAACGTGATTGATTTAACCAGAAGGGCCATGACCTCTGGTTTTTTATGGCCTAATGAAGCCCAAAGCCAGAACCACAAAACTGACGTTCATTCTTGAAGCCTTCGGAACCCACCAGTTGTTCGATGTCTGAGAATTTCCATTACCCTGGCTCTAGGGAGAGGGGAGGTTTACACACGGCACTTGGGGCTCTCACTCAAATCTGGCAGAAATCTGTGGGGACTTGGTCATCGTGAGTGACTCTGGCCAGATGACATCCTTGAGAAGTTGGGGAAGCAGTTACTATGAGCGGTCCCAATATGCACGTGCACACACACGTGCACACACACGATCCTAGAATAGGCAGATTTTCACAGATAACCATCTGTCAAACCAGCATAAAAACAAAACAAAACAAAATGAAAAAAACCCCAAAACTCATTTCGAGGATGAGTACAGAACCATCCACGGCTCAGATAATTAGAATTGAAATCACGTTTGCCGCCCAAGTTTGCAGGGAGTAGGAGGCAGCGGAATATTTTTATTCCTGGTGACCTAAATGCTGTGTCATAAACAGAACCGTTAGAAGGCCCCAAGCGTAGCAGCCTTTTTTTTCCCCCAAACTATTTTTTATTGTGGTATTAAATACGTTCAGGGTTTTGTATGACTAACCTCATCATCCATCTCCTGAACTCTTTCCTCTTGTAAAACTAAAGCTCAGGGGCGCCTGGGTGGCTCAGTAGGTTGAGCATCCGACTTCGGCTTAGGTCATGATTTTGAGTTCACGGGTTTAAGCCCATCGTTGGGCTCTGTGCTGACAGCTCAGAGCCTGGAGCCTGCTTTGGATTCTGTCTCCTTCTCTCTGCCCCTCCTCCATCATTCTCTCTCTCTCTCTCTCTCTTTCTCTCTCTCTGTCTAAACCATCACGAATTCACTGTGAGCTAAGAAGAAAACTCTGTACATTAAAAAAAAGTCCCTCAATGTTTCCTTTTTAAATTTTTACTTTAAACATCACATACACACAGAGACGGGCACAGAATCAATGTAGAGCTTAGTCACTCTTTATTGCCCAAGTCAAGTAATGGCACATTGCCAGAACCCTGGATGGCCCTCATGGCTCCTTCCCAATTATGACTTCCTTCCTCCTCCCTAAAGATAAACACTTCGTCCATCATTCATTACCTCTCGGTTGTGCCTATGTTTATAAACCTTTTCTTCAACAGAATCCCAAGTATGTGGGTTTTTCTGTGTCTGCTTTCTTCTGCTCCACATTGTGTTTGTAAGAACCCATATGCTATCGATTTGCTATGATTCTTCTATTTTCCCTGCTGCATAGTTTTTCACGGAGGGGTGTTCCATAGCAATTTTTACCTATTCTCCGGGTGATGGAATTTGGGGGTGCTTCCAAGTTTGGGAGGACTTGTGGATAATGCTGCCATGAATATGCTGCATAGGTCTCTTGGTGAGCACACATGTCCAGGAGGCAGATGCTTAGGAGCAAAATGTCAGCTTGTTGGGAATACCTGTCTTCAGTTTTGGTTGGTGAAACCAAACTGTTGTCCAGAGCAGTAACTTTGGGAGCCATTGATCTGTCCACCACATCTGGAAAACAAAATAAATAATAAGATATTAAAAAATGAAGATTTTTCACCTTTCAAGTTGAGGTTTTTAAAAAAATAATAATGGTACCCACTGCTGGTGAAAAACGTGAATTGTTAGACTTCTAAACTACTCCATACTGAATTAATACAACCTCCTGGCCAGGTGATTTGGCAATATGTATTAAAGATTTTAAAAACGCTTATTCCTTTTAACCCCTTGATTCCATTTCTAGGACATTAAAATAGTCATATGTTGGTAAAGTATGCAGCCATTAAAAATCATATGCTTGAGATATTTTAAATTTTTAAAATTTTTTTTTACGTTTATTTATCCTTGAGAGAGAGAGGGAGAGAGAGAGAGCATGAGCAGGGGAGGGGCAGAGAGAGAGGGAGACACAGAATCTGAAGCAGATCCAGGCTCTGAGCTGTCAGAAGAGAGCCTGATGCGGGGCTTAAACCCATGGACCGTGAGATCATGACCTGAGCCTAAGTCAGAGGCCCAACCTACTGAGCTACCCAGGGACCTCTATTTATTTATTCTTTTTTTTTTAAATGTTTTATTTATTTTTAGGAGAGAGAGAGAGAGACAGCGTGAGCAGGGGAGGGTCAGAGAGAGAGGGAATCACAGACTGAAACAGGCTCCAGGCTCTGAGCTGGCAGTCAGCACAGAGCCCGACGCGGGGCCCGAACCCACGAACCGTGAGATCATGACCCAAGCGAAAGTCAGACGCTTAACCGACTAAGCCACCCAGGCGCCCCTCTGTTTATTTATTCTTGAGAGAGAGAGCACATAAGCAGGGGAGGGCAGAGAGAAAGAGAGAGACTTTTTTATTTTTATTATTTTTTTATTTCTAGGAGAGAGAGAGAGAGAGACAGCGTGAGCAGGGGAGGGTCAGAGAGAGAGGGAGACACAGACTCTGAAACAGGCTCTAGGCTCTGAGCTGGCAGTCAGCACAGAGCCCGACACGGGGCTCGAACCTACGAACCGTGAGATCATGACCTAAGTGAAAGTCGGACACTTAACTGACTGAGCCACCCGGGCGCCCCAGAAAGAGAGAGACTCTTAAGCAGGTTCCACACTGTCAGTGCAGAGCCCGACACAGGGCTTGAACCCATGAACTGTGAGATCATGACCTGAGTGGAAATCAAGAGCTGGATGCTTAACCAACTGAGCCACCCAGGGACCATGGGTGACACTTATTACAAGATATACCATATCTTAGGTGCCACTTACTTATGTGTGTAGAACACATTAGTTTCATATAATGTTTTATATAATTAGAATATGTTTTATAAAATTATTAGTTTTATATAATGTCTGCAAGTTCCAGAGTTCAATATTGCACCCACATCCTTGCTTTGGAATTGTATGATAATATTAGAACATTAAAGTCTCCAAGAAATCCTAGAAGAAGGAAGAAACATAACTGTTTAACTCAACATTTCCCATATTTATTTGACTTTCATTCTCTCTCTTCATGGAATCCACATGACAATTCTGCAAAACCGCTATTCTACATAACGTACTTGAAGAAAATTTTCTTAAAGAAAAATCTTGAGAGAGGAAAAAAAAGACCCAGAGAATGACGTTAGGATCATATGCAGATATGTATGTATCGATCTATCACATGTACATAAAGAACTAGAAGGGCATATGTCTTTGTGAATTGCTGTTACTGGCGTTTTCTTGGTTTCATGCATTTCTGCCTTTAAAATTTTTCTACACTGAACATTAGTACTACTTTTATAATCATAAAAAAACATGCATATATAAGTGCATGCATACGTGTGTATATGTGTATATGTGTGTTTGTTTCCTTAAAATAAAATGTCAGCCATCCACAGGCCTTAGCTGGAGACCCCGGGTCCTGGCAGTAAAGGCACATGGAGGGCCCTGTTGTGGTCCTGAAGTGTAAGTTCTTCCTGTCCTTGTCCTAAAAATGCAGGAACATGAAAGGCAGAAATGCCTTCCTTGAGTTATGATGTTCCCGGTGACCTCTGCCTTTTTGGAAATGCCTATGAGCATAATTTGTTTATTTTTTATTTTTTTAAAGATTAAAAAATTTTTTAAATGTTTATTTATTTTTGAGAGAGAGAGAGAACGTGAGCAGGGGAGAGGCAGAGAGAGAGGGAGACACAGAATCTGAAGCAGGCTCCAGGTTCTGAGCTGTCAGCACATAGCCAGATGTGGGGCTCGAACTCACGAACTGCGAGATCATGACCTGAGCCAAAGTTGGATGCTTAACGGACTGAGGTGCCCAGGCGCACCAAAAGGTTTTTTTAAAAATTTTTTTAATGTTTTATTTATTTTTGAGAGAAAGAAAGACAGCATGAGCAGGGGAGGGTCAGAGAGAGAGGGAGACACAGAATCTGAAGCAGGCTCCAGGTTCTGAGCTGTCAGCACAGAGCCAGATGTGGGGCTCGAACTCACGAACTGCGAGATCATGACCTGAGGTGAAGTCGGACGCTCAACCGACTGAGCCACCCAGCCGTCCCAAGCACCATCTGTTTGAACAGTGTCTGTGGGTCTTGTGTAATATGCAGTAGAAGCCACGGCCTGTTCCGTAATCCAGGGGCTCTTCACAAGGACACTCAGAAGAAGTTTTGGCAAGAGTTTCATTCCAGGAAAATGTCCGGCTCTTGCAAATCGATTTGTATGCATTCTTTTGTTAGGAAAACGAAACTGTGTTACCCAATGTGCTCCTCACTTCATTTCAGTCTCCGGGAGATTTAGACCCAAACTCAGGACCCCTTTGTAGTAATAAGCTTTTAGGATCGCTGGGCTCCAAAATGTCAGAACCGGGGGACCCCCCAGAGAATGTGTGGTCTCATACACACATAGGGGGAAACTGAGGCCTCTGGTCCGTCCTGACTTTCTCAGCCACCCTGTATCCCTGATGTAGTTTATTCCTAAGTGTGTCCCTTTGCATCATTAATGTTGGGAGGCTGCGAATAGAGGGTTAGCACAGCTCAGAGCTCAACAAAACAGGAGCACAGAAGTGATCTTCCAGTAGCAGGAAGGGAACCCAGGTAATTTCCGCTAACTAAAGAGATAGAGTCCAGTGGGCATTTTGGACACGTTTGGAGAGAAGAGCTTTGATTTAGCGAGGGACCTGGGCATCGCAGGGGAGGGTATGGCCTTGCCTCTTGACCCTGTGAATCAAGGAAACAGTTTATCCCAGGGAGGTGGTTTGACAGAGAAGCAAGGTATATTTCTACAAGGTTAATTTCTAGGGCTTCAGTTCCGTGTCGGCCCTGAAGCCTGCAAGCCGCTATCTGGCCCTCTAAACCCTGGGTCCCCAAACGCGGCTGCAGGAGCTGGGGTCAGAGTATGACATGTATTTTTTTCTGTTTGGTGGTTTGGTCATTTTGTTGGTCTGAAGCACAGTAAGAAGAATAAGGGAGGTGTGGGGAGCTCTCAGAGAAACTCAACTCATTCGCTTTGGTTTTGCCATTTATTTCATGAAAGGCTGGCACTGGACACCGTTTTACATTTTTTTTAAATGTTTATTTATTTTTGAGAAAGAGAGAGAGAGAGACTGCAAGAGGGGCAGAGAGAGAGGGAGACACAGAACCCGAAGCAGGCTGCAGGCTCCGAGCTGTTAGCACAGAACCTGGCACGGGGCTTGAACTCACAAACCGTGAGATCACGACCTGAGCTGAAGTCGGACGCTTAACCGACTGAGCCACCCAGGCGCCCCTGGAAATCATTTTAATTCTCCTTCAGGGCAAAATAAAATGTCATCAACCCATGCCAGGCCTTCCCCGATTTCTTTTCTAAAAATGATTTTTGGCGATGTGCCAGACCCCCAAGTGTGTGAGCCCTTGTTTCCCTGGCCCCTGACCGGTTTTGCTGCCAGCATGTGCCTGGGAGGGAAGCCAGGCCCCCAGGCCCTCGTTCAGAAGCAGTGGGTGAAGCGGGACGCCTGGGTGGCTTAGTCGGTTAAGCCTCCGACTTTCGCTTAGGTCATGATCTCGCGGTTCGTGGGTTCGAGCCCCGCGTCGGGCTCTGTGCTGACTGCCAGCTCAGAGCCTGGAGCCTGTTTCAGTCTGTGACTCCCTCTCTCTGGCCCTCCCCTGGTCACGCTGTCTCTCTCTCTCTCCTAGAAATAAATAAAACTTTAAAAAAAAAATAAAAAAAAAAAAAGCAGTGGGTGAAGCAGGTCTGGAGCACTGTCCCAAGGCCCTTTCCCACTTCGCCTCACAACTGTCCCCACTCAACACCCAATAGTGCTCTTGATACATGGGTGGTCGTTCCTTAAACACGTACAGCTTTGGGACCCTTGCCTTTGAGGTGGGACTGTCCCTGCCCATAGTACCGTGTTCCCTTCTGTCCCTGAGGCCCAGCCTGCCCACTTGGCAACAAGAAACGAACTATAAATGTTTGCAAACTGGTTGTGTACAGTAGCCCCACAACTTCCAAGGAGATCTACCACGAGGTTTGCCTTGCATGCAGCCTTCCAGAAGCTTCTGGTGGGTGTCCGGCCTCTCTCCCTCCAACTCACGGCATCTTGTATTCACAATGGCCACAAATATGTTAGGGTCACATGTGACCTTTAAAGATCTGTGTGCTTGAGGGCAGGGAACATGGCTTCCTGGTGTTTATATTCCCTGTGGCCTCATGTTTACGGAACAAAAGAGTGAGTGCGGAATGAGTGAGCCCCTCAGTGGCCCAGCTCTGGAAGTCGGCACAGGGCAGTACGTGCAACTGGTGGCCTGCCTCCCTGAACTTTCCGCCCCACGCTCAGACCCGAGAGCAGTGGTGGCAGCATTTACAGGTGACAGGGGAGAGGCTGTGTGAGCGGGCAAGAGCCACGTCTTTCGCTGCCGGTCAAGGAGGCCGATAACGATGATCGTTGATTAGAAGTCTGTTTGGAGCCAAGCACCTTTCATATATTATCTCATTTGTTCCTCATCTCAACCAAATAAAGCTAGAGGTCTGGGGCTCAAAGAGGTAAAACAAATTGCCCAGAATTGTATGGTCAATAAGTGGCTTTACAGGTGGTGTAGATGAAAGGTGTGTGTCCCCTCAAAACTCATATGTTGAAAATCTCGTTCCCAGGGTGATGGTTTTGGAAGGTGTGGGGTCTCCGGGGGTGATTAGGTCATGAGGGGGAAGCCCTCATGAATGGGATCAGTGCCCTTATAAAGGAGACCCCAGGAAGTCCCTTCACCCCTTCCGCCATGGAGGACAGTAAAGCATCTATGAACCAAGAAGTGGGTTCTCTGTAGACACCGAATCTGCAGACACCTTGATCGTTGGCTTTCTAGCCTCTAGATATTAGTTCCAGAGTATTATTCTAGAATATGAATATTCTAGAACTGTGGGAAAGAAGTGTTGGTCATGGAAGCCCTTTAGTCTACAGTATTTTCATTATAGCAGCTCGACTGAACTAAGATGCAGAGGCTCAGTCTGACACTAAAACCTGTTCTCACTCCACTTAAAAAAAATTTTAATGGTATTTTTTTTTATTTTTGAGAGAGACAGAGCATGGATGGGGGAGGGGCAGAGAGAGAGAGGGAGACACAGAACCTGAAGCAGGCTCCAGGCTCTGAGCTGTCAGCACAGAGCCTGACGCGGGGCTCAAACTCACGAACCATGAGATCATGACCTGAGCCTAAGTCGGACACTCAACCCACTGAGCCACCCACATACCCCCTTTTCTACTTTTAAGGAGAAGGAGCCAGCCATAATGCCCAGGCCCAGGGCCCAGAGGCCCACCCCAGAAACCCCCTCATCAAAGCCCTGAGAGCCACGTTCCCTGCACTGAAGGTGCGGTGACCATGTGAAGGGAAGGGACCGTTCATCACAGCTGACAATGTCACCAGGTGCTGCTGCAAAACTCCGACTATTTCAGATGCCACATGGCTTGCAAAAGCAAAAGGAGGAAAAGAAGCTTGGTTTAGCCTGTGTTTATTTTTGTGAATAGGAGAGTGTAGGCAGTAGAGATATTCCAGGGCATTCAGAAAGTTTCGGAAAGGGAAGTGTTTGTCCTTTATCACTTGACCCCGAAACTCCGGAAGAATGCTAATCTTTGACGAAGTCTGCCTCCTTGATAGGCACCCTAATAATAAAAAATGAGGCAGACGGGAGCATTTTAACGCATGACACATCAAATCCGTCCCCTGAGATGGTGCCCACGCCTGTCATAGCCCTGTCTGGGCGGCTTTGAATGGCGAGCATGGGTAAGTGGGTCATCAGTGTTTGGGACCTGGTAGCAAGGGACGGTACGTACAGGTCTCCAGGACAGCTAGTGGCTGAGCTCCCCCTGCTCAGAGTGTGAGCTCGGCTTTCAACAGACCAACGTGAATTTTCTCGTGTTCTTGGATGTCCTTGCTCCCAGAACCCCCAGCTTGGGCAACCGTTGTGCATTCAATAAATATTACTGGTCAGGGACAGTCTGGGGACAGAAGTCAATCTGTGGGGGGGAGGGGGGAATGTCAGAGGAGGTTGAACTGGGATCTGAAGACTGGGAATTCCCCAAAACGCATGCCAGCCCTTGTCTAGGGTCTCAGTGACTAGACCTTCAGTTTCCTAAAGAGTTTTTTTAAAATATTCTTTTAAAGTAAATATTCTGCAATATCTAGTGAGCCGTTGCTGGCGTTGATTGCAGAGATGCAAGATTTATGTACTTCTCCCCAGATGACCTGGCTGCCTCAGGAAGTTACATGGATATTAGAGGCAAGAGGCAGGGGTGGGGGTGGTGAGAGGCAGGGAGGCATTTCGGAGGGCAGCTTTGAGCTCTTGTTCCTTTGCAAGTCACTTCCCACCCACTGTGCCATCTGGGCCTCCTCACGGCTCCTAACAGAGACCATAAGACATGAACAAGGATGCAGACGCTCCTGCACAGAAGTCCCGGGTCTTCAGGAAAAATGTGGACTTAATTTGATGAAGGTTTATTGTTTCTCTTTGTCAATTTCTTTTTTTTTTTAATTTTTTAAAATGTTTTATTTATTTCTGAGAGAGAGAGAAAGAAAGTGTGAGCAGGGGAGGGTCAGAGAGAGAGAGAGACACAGAATCTGAAACAAGCTCCAGGCTCTGAGCTGCCTGTCAGCCCAGAGCCCGACTCGGGGCTCGAACCCACAAACCGTGAGGTCGTGACCTGAGCCAAAGTTGGACGCTCAACTGACTGAGCCACCCAGGCGCCCCTCTTTTTGTCAATTTCTGTACCATTATTTTAAAAATAGTTCTCTCGGGAGACACCTGGGCTGCTCAGTTGGTTGAGCGGCTGACTTTGGCTAAGGTTACGATCTCACGGTCTGTGGGTTTGAGACCCACGTCGGGCTCTATGCTGACGGCTCCGAGCCTGGAGCCTGCTTTGGGTTCTGTGTCCCTCCCCCTCCCGCCCCTCCCCCATTTGCACTCTGTCTCTCTCAAAAATAAATAAACATTTTAAAAACTTTAGGAAAAAAGTCTTCAAAAAATAGTTTTCTTGGGATATCATTTGTATACCATGAAAACATGTGCATTGTTAGAAGTGTATAACTTATGGTAGAGTTAGAATTTTTTAAAACAGAAATCTATTAAAAAGATGCTTAAATTTCTCATTATCAAAATCTATTTTTGACAATATTTTCAAAATGATTTACTTTTCTAATTGCTTTATTATCAGTGGATTTCAGACTATATAAAGTAAAATATCACCATGTTAAGTGATTAATAGAAAAAATAAAGGGGGGCGCCTGGGTGGCTCAGTCGGTTAAGCGTCCGACTTTCGCTTGGGTCATGATCTCGCGGTTCGTGGGTTCGAGCCCCGCGTCAGGCTCTGTGCTGACTGCCAGCTCAGAGCCTGGAGCCTGTTTCAGAGTCTGTGACTCCCTCTCTCTCTGACCCTCCCCTGCTCATGCTGTCTCTCTCTCTCTCCTAGAAATAAATAAAACATTAAAAAATTTAAAAAAAAATAAAAGAAAAAATAAAGGGCACAACGTAGCAGTTTTTGTGAAACCACCACCACTGAGTGCTCCCAGAGTATTTCCACGACCCCCACGAGGAATCCCACATCTGTCAGCGGTCACTGCCCACCCCCTGCTCCCTGGACCATCTTTTTTTTTTTTTTTTTTAATTTCTAGNCAGAGCCCGATGTGGGGCTCGAACCCACGGACCACGAGATCATGACCTAAGTGAAAGCCGGATGCTTAACCAACTAAGCCACCCAGGCGCCCCTCCCTGGACCATCTTGTCGAAGGCACCAGTTGGTTCCTCCAGGGATCAGAATCAAGAGGGCCTTCTTGGATTCCCAGGAGGACAAGCATTTGGCTGTGGTCCTTTAGGGAGTCAGCGGTGGATGGCAGAGCACTGCAGGGAAAGGAGGGTGAGGATCTGGAGCAGTGGTTCCTGAAGGTTCTAGAGAACTTGTTGACATGAGGCTGTGATNCGGGGAGGGATTCACCGTTTCAACCAAGCACCTAGGAGATGCCACTGTGGTGCCCTCTTTGAGAACAAGGAGCCGAACCACCAAGTGGCACCAAGGGGCTCTTCCGCTGAAGGTCACCAGAGAGGACGAGGGGTACAGTGGGAGGTCCTTGGATCTGAGTCTGGCCGACCTGGACCGAGGTCTGGCACCCCACTCCCCATCCCACTGGTTGTGACTTGGGCAAGGTGCTTTGACCATAGGGACAAAGTGCCACCCAAACTGGTTGAAGCAAGAAAGGTGACATTATTGGAAGCGTCACGGGGGTCTCCTTCGAAGTTTGAAGCCAGTGCTCAGACAGCAGTGTTGACTTGGCAAGGCCAGTAGATTCCTCTTCTACGTGCAGACGCCCTGTGTCCCGCGGCGTGCGGAAGCGGGAGGCGGGAGGGACTGGAGAGCCTGTGCTCATGACCTTAACCTGGACAGAGAAGCTGGCCGCCCAGAGGTTCCTGGGTGCTCTTAGAAGTCAGGAGGGAAACATCGCAGCCGACCGCCCCCCTCCCGCCCCACGCCGTCTTCCAGACACTGTAGCTACTTAGAGCCTCGCTGCTCTTCTCTAACGCGAGCTTTCACAGGGACATCTCTGGTCACCTCACAGCCCTCCCCCATCTCCAAATATCAGGACAAAGGGCCCTTTCCCTTTGCGGAAGATTCCCAGGTCACTTTAGAAACTGACCCCATCCTTTCCGGAGCTCCGCAAACCACCTTGGGGGGCTGGCTTTGCCAAGTCCCAGCTCGTCTGTGTAAGTGAGGTCACTAAGGACCTGCCCCATGGGGACTTTTTGTTTTTGTCTCTCCAGAGAGCAGCTGGTAGATTTTTCCATTAAAAAAAATTTTTTTTAATTCTAATAGATCATCGTGTTACATAAGTCTAAGCCCTGATAGAACATTCTGTTACAAGAAGATATAGGGATATTTCAGAAAACCAAAGGGCCTCAAGAGCAATCGGAACTATAAACGGGGGAGTCGTCAGAACTATCTCTGGGTTTCTGGGGGTCATCGCGTGACAATGTCATCATTTGCTCTGTGGACAACAAGCTTCCATTGCCTCTATCGGCATGTGGTGGTAGCATTGCTGGCCCTTCCCATTTAAGGACCTAATAGGGGCTGAGAAGCACTTTTTTTTTTTTTTAAGTTTATTTACTTACTTAGAAAGAGAGGGAGAGAGAGAGGGCGTGCACATGTGCTCGAGAGCCAGTCGGGGAGGGGCAGAGACAGAGACAGAGGGAGAAAGGGAGAGAGAGAATCCCAAGCAGGCTCCTCACTGTCCCCAATGAAGGGCTCCATCTCACGACCATGAGATCATGACCCGAGCCGAAATCAAAAGTCAGACACTCAACCGACTGGGTCACCCAGGCGCCCCTGAGAAGCATCTCGGAATCTAGGATCTAAACTTTGATAATATCCCACTGGCCGCCTTGCTTGGGGCGTTTGCCCGTCTCTAGTAGTTGAATTAAATGAAGTTTGTGTGACACAAGTTTACACCGGCAGGAACATGGCTGTGAGTGGGGTGGGCTCTCAAGTTACGGGGAGCATGATGGGAGGCAGGCACTCCAAAGTTTATCTAGAACAGTCTGACAGCATATACAGAACGGATGTGTCGGAGCTGCTGCTCTGTTTTAAAACAGGGATGGTAACGCCGACCTCGTTAAGAAAACGAGTTCCGTGAACAAGCAGGATGTCACCTCCAAGCGGCCGTCTGGAGCCTGGTGACCATTCTCATTAGGGAGGCCACCCCTGCCAGCCTGATGGTGACCCTACAGCGTGGACCGTGGGCTCCTCGGTGTCCTAAGCTGAGGAGAGGAGAAGGAGGGGACCCTGCAGCTTTGCGGGGCCAGGAGGGGAGGCACCCAGTGCAGGGCAGCTCCGTACCCCCCTGACTAGTGGCAGCACCCAGCCCTGAGTCAAGTTCAAGGTGGTGGCAGCTCCATCCCCCCCTTGGAAAGGCACCAGGCCATTCACAGGTTGTCCCTAAAACACGCACCGTCTTAACTGCTCAGCAATGAGATGGGCTCCGCGGAAGCCCGGACCAGTATAAATGGGCCTCTTTATGTCTCTGCCTTCACGCTAAGGAGAAAGAACAGCAGAGCTGGGGAAGGACATTCCAGAAATGCCACGGAGAGACCTCAAAAAGAGCACTGTGCTGTCTGCTAAGGGAGGCGCTTCACGAGAGAGATAGGAGCCCCAGGAAGAGACCGAGGGGCCCCTGCCAGCCTAGATGAGGCAGCAATTCCTCGTGAGCCCTGAGGACAAGGGCCGGGACCACAGCCCCGTCTTGGGCCGGCTCGCCTCCCCCTGCCTCACGTTGTCTCCCATCGACGATGGTGAAATTTTGCCACAGCCTTGTCATTGGGACTGGACTCCAAAGATATCTGATTGCCCGAAGATCCTAGGAGGGAGGGGTGGCTGGTATTCGTTTTTTGTTTGTTTTAGAGAGAGAGAGAGAGAGAAAGCAAGTGAGAGTGTGAGGGGGTGGATGGGGAGAGAGAGAGGGAGACACAGAATCCGAAGCAGGCTCCAGGCTCTGAGCTGTCAGCACAGAGCCCGACATGGGGCTTGAATCCACAAACGATGAGATCATGACCTGAGCCAAGGTCAGATGCTTAACGACTGAGCCACCCAGGTGCCCCTGGCCGGTCTTAGTTTTGAACAAAGCCATTTTCAAAGAGGGTGACTATTCAGTCGTATCAAGAATAAATTCTGCTTCTAACTGTAAACTTATTTACTCTACGGAAAACATAGAACTTTTTCAGTTCTACAGCTCTGGGGGACACAATTGTAAAAGAGGAAGTCCCTCCTCCTCAGGTCTCCCCCTCAAGTGGGTGGTGGTCAGTTTCTCCCAAGTGATTGGCACCTCCGTGTGATCTCATCTGGTTTGAGAAAGTAAAGGTGATGCCTCTGCAGAGAATGTTTTTCCCCAAAACGAACAAATCAAATACACACACACACACACACACACAGAGTCCTGCCACTTACTAAGTCTCCTGAGCCACCCAGGGACCGCAAGTCTTTTTTTAATGTTTATTTATTTTTGAGAGAGAGAGAGAAACACAGAGTATGAAGGGGGAGGGGCAGAGAGAGAGGGAGACACAGAATCCGAAGCAGGCTCCAGGCTCTGAGCTGTCAGCACAGAGCCTGATGCGGGGCTCAAACTCATAAACTGTGAGATCATGACCTGAGCTGAAGCCATACACTTAACCGACTGAGCCACCCAGGCGCCTCGTCACTTACAACTTCTTAATAAGTGGAATTTTTTAATTTGTTTGTCTCTCAATAATGGGCACACTGATTTGTACCTGTGGGCGTAATTTGGGTACAAGGTTTAGGTTGGAAACAGCTGTTCCCATGCCACTGCTTTGCCTTTTTTTCCATCACAGAAAGCAAGGTCAGAAGTTTGGGTTATTGTTATGAGGTCAAAGAAGAGACTACAGCTTGAGTGGCTCGATGTTGCCTATTTTGGGAATGGGACTTCTGAGTCATGACCTGAATTAGGCACAGGTGTTCTCAGCAGCCCGGAGAATTGAGAGATGTGGCCGAGGGCCCATCCTGCCGTCTCTTCTGGGTGGGGGTCCATGAGGCAAAGAGAACCCAGGCAGGTCAGGACTGGGCAAAGAAGCACACACAGGCACACCTAGGATTAGAGTTCCCAAGTGGCATCCTGGTAAGGGACAAGGTATGGCCATTCCTTGGCAAGGTCTGGTTTCAAATCCTACTCCCAGAAGCTTCTACCCTCTGGGATATAGGGCAGTTCACGATCTTAATTCCGGAGCCTATCAGATGGTACTAATTCACAAATTGCAAGGTTGTCATACGAATGAAAGACGGTGCCTGTTATGTGTCCCCCACACAGCAGGTGCATAACAAATGGTACGTACTATTGCTGGTGTTCACTGCCCAGACCCCCAGGCTAAGCTCTTGGAGGGCAAGGACTGATTTATTCATCTTTGAAATCTCCAAAGGCCAGGAAGGTGTGCGGGTGGCCATCAGTAGATCCTTGTGGATTAACCCACCCGTGGCTGGGACCCCCACTATCATCCTAACCCTATCTTGCCATACACACCTGTGGACCATACTTCTAAACGTCCCCTCGTACATCACGGTACTGTATTGCCCAGCAGAGCGAGAGACAGCAAGCAAGCAGCAGAAGTTGAGAAAACCACAGCCTATTTCCGTTTGGGTCAAAGGCGCCCCCCCGGGGCGGGGGAGGAGTAGGATTTGAAGGGAGGGGTCAGAGGTGAGCACCGCGGAGGCTCTGATTCTGAAGCCGCAGCGCCTGGTGCAAAGCCAGCGGGCGCTGTGGGCTTGTGGGTGCGATGTGGCTGAGGGTGTGGTAGGCAAATTCACTCTCGTCCGTTCATTAAGTGCTGTGAAGCCCTGCTGTGGGGGCTCCGCGCTGCAGGCGCACTGGTCCGATGCGGGTAGAGAGAAAGGAGAGCTAACGACCAAAGTTTCGGAGGACCTAGGAGTCAGTGCAAAATCTTGTGGGCGTGCCCGGGAATTAGGGAACGGGTAGCCCCGTGCAGGTATCAGAAGGTCGAGTTGGATAGGACTGGCCAAGGGAGAAAGGACACTGCAAACAGAGAGCAGCGCTCCAAAGTCCCCGAGATGCTGAGCTTGAACGTGACAGTGGCTGCTTACAGCAGCCTGCAGTCCCGGGGGCTCATGCCAGGTCTAGCAGGGGGCACCCCCAGGGGGCGTCCTGGGGGCCTCCATCCTGGGAGCTCTGGACACTCAGTCCCCAGGCAGGAAGGGCAAATCTGAAGGCAGAACTTCACCCTGACGCCTTCGGTCACAGCCGGCTTTCTGCCTCTTGTTCTGGAACTTTGGGCTAACGAAGGAGGGATTTGAGCCTTTTCATTGGCAGTCCGCTTGGTAGACCGGGCACAGACACCCAGGATGGCAGCAGATCGGATGACGTTCCAAAGGTTAAACCGCGTTAGGACGGGGCGGTGCACCGCTCAGATTGGTGCACGCTCGGATTCAGAGTCGTCTCCAGCAGGGATTGGCAACACCCTCATTCCTGTGACATCTGTCTGCCATGCCAGGCCTCAAAACCCCACCATCAAAGAGGCCGACGCCTCCACGGCCGAGCTCTGTGACAGACAGCAGACAGCACATGCTAGGTGTTTGCGCTTGAACACGAAAGAGGAACAGAGTACAAGCACACACCTCTCCACCCACATCCTCTCCCCAGGGCCTACCCTTGAACAGCAACGCAGCCTTCCAGAGCGCCGTACGGAGACCCGGCTCTGGGCCACCGTTAGTCTGTGTGACCCTGGGCACATTCCGTTGCTCCTGGAATCTTTTCATCCGTGAGCTGCGTGGTGAGGAGTCTGCCTGTCGGCTCACAGCCTTACAGGTGGTGATCAGTGGATAAAGGCCAGATGTGTATGCACTTCGTGGCTGCACCACAGAAAAGAGGTGACGTCCAGGCATCTGTCCCTAGTTCGCTCTGATGGTTATTGCCATGGCCGAGTGGGAAAGAGCTGGCAGTTCTCTTCCCAGAGAGAAGCGGAGTGTGCCTTCTCTGCTGACTCCCAGCCCCGCGAGCATCCTCGCAGGGAAGTCACAGTCGGGGCTCCCTGCTCCCCACTCCTCTGCGCTCGTTTGGGTGGCCAGAGAGGCCACATCGGGCCCCCGCAGCAAGAGTGGGCCTCCCTGGGGTCAAAGTCAGAGAGGAACTCAGGACCGTGGGAGGGACTTTGGACGAGATTCGGGAAACATTGGTTTGGTGTCTCCTGTACTCACCAGGCACTGGGGCTTCTATGCCTTAAATAATCCGCATGGCAAGCTGGGCTGAAGCATCGGTGTTATTTCCATTTTGTGAGGTCCGATGGGCCACGGAGGCTGCCCATGGCTTTGACCCCACTCCGTCCATGCAGAACGTCCCATCGCTTAGGTATCATCTGAAATGTCACCCGCTCAGGGACGTCTTCCGTCTTCCTTCTCTCACACAGCGCCTGGATCTTTCACCTAACAACGGTGCGACAGTACAACTTCTTTGTGCTGCTGTTTCTAGGGTCCACCTGGACTGTAAAGGCGGAAGCCCCGTCTATTATGTGACCACCATCTTCAGAGGGCTTTGGAGGCATTCAAGAAAGCACGGTTGAGCAGAGCGTGGGAATAAATACAGGTAGAGGGACTCAAACACACATCGCCCGACTGCCTTACTTTCTTCTTTGTCATTTTCACCACGTTTCTTTCTGGATAAGAGAGGAGAGGTGATGTTTCGGAGAGGACTTTGCAATAAGACCCCAAAGTTCCGATAATCTGACTCATCTGGAAAACCACCGAGCACCTGGCGATGAGATGTGGCAAAGGCCTCGGCCGTTCCCAGGACTCTCAGTCATCTCTTCCCATCTCATAATTTACACCGTCTCCAGAGCCCTGCAGGTGTTCAAAGATTTCGTCGAGGCTGTGGAGTAAGCCAGCTGACCTTGCCCCTCACCCGTGTAACACATGCGGATGACAGCCGAGAAGCCCGTTTTGTCTATACAAACATCTGATGATGTGCATCGGTTCAGCCAGAGCTCAGAGCACGCTGTCAGTGTTATCAACGCGCATTAATGTTCGTTGTGTTATCAACGCGCATTAATGTTCGTTGCACCACTTCCCTGCTGGGAACGCTTTCTTCACCCTCTTCTCTTCCAACCCCAGTCCTGGCAGCCCCCAGAGATAACCAGGTGAAGCTCACACTACTGCCGGCACATAGTAGGCGCTTCCTGATTACTACCTCCCTTCCTTTGCCCAGCTGTCACAAGTGGGCCCCGGCCTGCATCCTCTCTGCCCCATCCCCCAGGTACACCCTCTTCTCAGAGTCCCTCACCACTGACTCCTTCCCCCTGCAATTGGCCAGTAACCCAGCAAACCGAGCTGGGACATTTCTCCTCTGAGCCTGGTTGGTCTCCAAATCTAGTCTGTGAGCTCCTTAAAGACAGGGACTCAGCCTAACAGCTCCTCTTTCCTGGTGGGGCCCTGGGGCCTGGGGCTCAGCCCAGTTTGATGGCTTAGAGTCCAAGGACACCCACACAGATACCTCACTGGTATCCAGACGAAAAGGGAGCAAATCAGTGGACAAACAGAAGTTCCTGTCTCCCATTTCATTAAAACTGTGTGAATCTCTGTCACATTCTGGGCTCGGGCTGTGTCCGGGGCCCAGCCCCTGGCCCTCCGCCAACTCGCAAGATTCCATTTCAGTTTGGAGTTTGAAATCTGTCATGCGTTGACATTTTGGCCAAATGGCTTAAGAGCGTTGTTGTCCGGAATCCACTGAGTCTGCATTTTGTACAACTGCCCCCTCTTCACAAGGTGTCGCCCCTGTGTTCGTTGAGAGAGGCTCAATACACGAGAACCCTCGAACCAGACATTGCCCCAGTTCCCCCGGAGAGCTTCTGCCCTGGGAGGGCAGGGGTGAGGCCGCAGACACAGGAATGTATTCATTAACCTCATTCAGAGGCTACAAATTGGTTCTTTATTCACAACAGGGAATACAACTTAATGAGCCCTCTTTTTGTTTTGCAAATCAGATGTACAATAAGCTGATAACAATTTAAAAAAATATATAAAACCAGGATCTCCGGATTACGGGAGCAAAGCCTGTAGCTTCTAAGTTCCTGCCTGACTGAGGAAATGGATTTGAAATGCTAGGAGGAAATGAGGAGGTAAACGTTCTTGTCTATTTTAGGTTTCCGGTGAGGTCCTATTTCCTTTCGATTCTGTATAAACAAAGAAAGAACAGTTGTTGGTTTGGTTATTTCAGATAACCCAGGTTTTTCAAGTAAACGTAGTTTATCCAAATGGGGATCTAATAAATGACTAAACTTTTCCAAAGTAGAACTCCTCAGCTAATAATGAGAATAATAGCAGATCCCATTTTATCAGGCAATTACCATGTAACAGGCACTTACTAAGCAATTAGCACACCCTAGAAACACTGTTTCCTGGCTACATCCACTTCACGCAGAAATTCCATTCCTGAAAGTCTATTGCAAAAAATAAAATAAAATAATCTATGCAGTAAAAGGGTGTGTGTGTGTATGTGTTACAGCATTGTTCATTGTGGCAAAACCGGAAGTGAGGTGAATATCAATAAATACGGTAACAGATGAATAAGAAATATTATTTTTAAATCAAGAAACATTATGCCACCATTAAAGTCCGAGCTTTATTGAATGACCAGAATGGATTTCCAGAGAGTGTTGTTGAGCGAGAGAAGGAAAATGCGTAAAACTGTGTATAATAGGGTCTCTTTCTCACAAAGACCAAAAGCCTTTTATACGATTACATAAATTCAATGAAGTGTATGTATCGCTATGCTTTTGGTGCTGTGGTATCATGGAGGAAAATACAGATGGCATGTTCTAGGGTGTCCTGTGGTTATCTGGGGTGTGCAATTGGCCCAGTTCCAGCTAAAGCTGAGATGTGAGGAGAGCAGGCTGGAAGGAAAGGAGAAATCACACGAAGGAGAAGGGAAAAAGGATTCCACGATGATAAAATCCAAAATCCACCAGGATATATAATATAATCATGTTTATGTTTGCTATACAATCACCAGTGCCAGCTAAAAGTAATAAAAATATCAGAAAACTTAAAACAGTATTGGGGCGCCTGGGTGGCTTAGTCGGTTGGGCGTCCGACTTTCGCTTAGGTCATGATCTCGCGGTTCGTGGGTTCGAGCCCCGCGTCGGGCTCTGTGCTGACTGCCAGCTCAGAGCCTGGGGCCTATTTCGGAGTCTGTGTCTCCCTCTCTCTCTGACCCTCCCCTGCTCACGCGGTCTCTCTCTCTCCTAGAAATAAATAAAAATATATATATATAAAAAAAGAAAACTTAAAACAGTTATTGAATTTTTCTCAACCTTATGAAACGTTCTTTTTTCTCACTTCAGAGATGAGGAAAAGGGTGATCTGATTTTCTAAAGGGCCTCTGATTCGAAAGCCTAAATTCCGTTGCTGAAATGATGATGCATAGTGATTGAGATTAAAAAAAAAAGCCAACACTAAAGTATAGTAAAGATCGTTAAACTCGCCGAGACCCAGAGATACTGCTGCTAAAATGTGGGGAAAGAACTGTGCAGACACTTCTCACGCACACATAGAGGCACACGTAGTAGGTGCTCAGCTTAGCTTGACAAACACGCTAAGAGGTCAGTCTCCGCAGAGGTTATGGGAGGGGCGCCACGTCCCTGAAGGAAACTCATTCTGAGAAGTGGGTAATCCCAGGCAGGGAATGAGGCCGGTGTTAGGGTGAAGCGGGGAGGGCACAGGCCCAGGACCCGCCTTGGGGGCCTCAGAGCGGCTCCTGCAGCGGTAACAAGAGGCCTGACCCCCTGCAGGCAGCCAGCCCAGCAAAAGTAGGTGGCGAATGAGCGGCATTGACAGTGACCTCTACCCGAAAGCTCGCTTCACCCTGGAAGGCAGTGAAAGCAGTTAGGAATGGTGCCGGGACAGGAGGAGGACTCTGTCCCCACCCTGAGGTCAGAGAGGACGGCTGTCTGGCCAGAGCACGCAGCCGACCTCAGAGCTGCCCCTGACACAGCCCCACCAGGCCTTTCAAAAAGTGGCCATCTGCTCACGTGCATAGAAGGGGCTACTCAGTTATGACACAGTCGCTGCGGAAGGTCTCTCCTGAAAGTGACATGGCTGGAGGGCCCTCTCCTTCCACCGAGATGAGGCAGCAGGCCCAGCATCGGCCACCATGGTGACAATGAGTAGGGCCCTAAAGGTGCTCATGTGGCCACACAAGGGACCCTGGAATTTCCACTGGCTGCGCAGGCAGCCACCATTCAAGGAAGACCTGAAGCCCCTGCTTTAGTGACTGCAGGGAGGCCACCCCGGAGGTCGCTGGTGGAAGCTGGTCATCCACAGATGGGGAACAGCCAAGTTCATGTTCTTTATGAGATGGCAGTAAGGGTATGCCTGTGAGGACAGATTCACAGGCAGGTTTTAAGAAATATTTGGTGGGGGGGCATTGGGCTCAGTCAGATGAGTGTCTGACTCTTGATTTCAGCTCGAGTCATGATCTCACGGTTTCATGAGATCAGGTCCCACATCGGGCTCTGTGATGACAGCAGGGAGCCTGCTTTGGATTCTCCCTCCCTCCCTTCCTCTGTCTCTGCCCCTCCCCCACTGTGTGCACTCTCTGTCTCTCAAAATAAATAAGTAAACATTAAAAAAAGATAAATATTTAGGGAAGAGAATCTCACAGATAGTCTTTCTTCTAATATGGGTGGGTAAGGGCTCCTGGCATTAGGGTTTGAATATTAAGGAAGGGTGACTTGATTTTTTTTTTTTTGGCAGAGAGACAGACAGACAGAGTATGAGCTGAGGAGGGTCAGAGAGAGAGGGAGACACAGAATCCAAAGCAGGCTCCAGGCTCTGAGGTGTCAGCACAGAGCCTGACACGGGGCTTGAACTCACGAGCTGCGAGCTCATGACCTGAGCTGAAGTCATACCTTTAACCGACTGAGCCACCCAGGCACCTTTGATCTTATATACCAAGTTGGTGAATGGGAAACGTCAATTACATGGATATAGATGCACGTAGTCGAACTACAAATCTTATCACGTCACTCCCCTGCTTAACATCCACCGATGGCTTCCTGTGGGATGAAGCCCAAACTCGATCATAGATCCCAGGCCTGGAGAGCACAGCACAGCACATCTCTCTTGGGTCCTCCACTGCAGCCACACTGACATCTTTGGGCCTCTAGGCCTTGACACGTGCTTTGACTTCTGTTTGGAACACTCCCTGATCCAGTCATCTAGATAGTTAGTTCTTGTTTACCCTTAGAGATGTAGCTTGAAATGTCACCTCCCCTGGGAAGTCTTCCTTTGCCCATTCCTCCTCCTAGATCGGATTAAGCCCTCCTGCCCAGTGCTTGGACAATCACAGTATTCCTTGCCCTTTATTGATATGTTCTGCTTAGATAGGGATTCTGTTCCTTGTTACTGCATCCCCGGTATTTGGTGTGTAGAGAGCACATTGTATGTGGTTAGACACATATCTGTCAAACGTCTGTATGGCGAAGGTACGTAATTTACACAAAGAGATCGTGTTTGTAACCTTGTTAGCATTCACCAGGGCTGTAAGCACTGAGCACAGCATTCAAGCACTTTACAATCTAACCCTCATCAGCTCCATCCTATCTGCTTTCTGTTCCCTAAACATGCTTTCCTTTTCATCGATGGTGCCTAACACACAACAGGTGTGCCCTCAGTGCTTATTAAACTGCCCGCGTGATATGCTCCAGGGTCTTTTCACCTTTTTTCCCTCCTTGATGATATGCCTTTCTTTTGCCCCTGCCTGGCCACCTTCCCCCGATCTTCTAAGGTCCCACGGACATGGATGTCTTTACGAAGCTATCTCTGTCCCCCCCAAGCACAGTAAGTCTGGCCTCGATGTGTGGCTCCCTGCACCTTGCTCCTGACTCCTCGCGGCTCCTACTGTGTAAAACTATGACGTGTCTACAGAGCTGGCTCTCGGACTCACCTTGGATCATTGATGGTACTGGCACCGTGCCTTCTTCCTTCGGTCGGCTCCAGCATCTAGCACAGCCTCTGCTGCATAGCTGATGTTTAGTAAGTATTTGTGGAAGGAATGAAAGAGTGAATGGATGCACGAGTAAATAAACGAAGGAAGGAAGTGTACACTTTCGCTCTTGGAAAAGTACCTGGCTGTAAAATCCACTGGAACCCATCCCAATTTCCTGCCACAGACCTACGGAGCCTGTCATTTGCAATCAGAATCAGAGAGATCATCCCAGCATGCTGGGACTTGGTAGAATCCTTTTTTGTTCCTGATGATATCGAGGTCCTAAATGTGCAGGTTATACAGCAAATTGCATAAGAATGAAATGGGTCATGATATTGAGATTGATACCCATGCATTTCAAGGGTCATTAGTCATCTGCATTTGATGTCACCCCTATTTCAGGTGACCTGTAATGCACTTTTCATTTATTTTTTCTTAAGTTTATTTATTTTTGATAGAGCAGGGGAGGGGAAGAGAGAGAGGGCGAGAATCCCAAGCAGGCTCTGCATTGTCAGCATGCAGCCTGATGTGGGGCTCGATCCCACGAACCGTGAGATCGTGACCTGGGCCAAAATCAAGAGTTGGATGCTTAACCAACTGAGCCACACAGGCATCCCTGCAGTTTTCATTTCTTAACAAAATAATAGTGGTTCCTTAAAATTGTATAGCAGTTCATAGTTTACAATGTCCTGTAAAAAAACACACACAGACAACAACAAACTTCTGAGCTAGGTATTTGTGGTTAAGTAACTCACCAAGATCATTTAGCTCTTAAGCAATGGACTTAAGGCTAGCACTCAAGTTTTATGGCTCTGTGAACTTTCCAGGATATAATATCTGCCTCCAACATCACAATAAACAGTGGTTAAATATTGATTTGAGGCTCGTTCATGGGAAACACTAGTATTTCTAATCGATACCATCATTTCCTACTTCTAAGAATTTTCTGAAGGAGACATAGTCGAGACTTGTCAAACCTCAGGTGATAAGATCTAAGGTAAACTACAGGAAGAACCAGAAGTGTGTGTGTGTGTGTGTGTGTGTGTGAGAGAGAGAGAGAGAGAGAGAGAGAGGCATGTCAGTGACTCTGTGTGTGGAATATTTGATGCTTTAGGGCATGCAAAAGTGTGAGCGTGAACAAAATAAACAAATTCTCAATGCATGGTGTCTGCACAGATTATGACCTTAATAAATATTTGCCAGTGAATTAATCTGCCTTGTGTTTAAAAAGTTCTCTGGGCCACCTGGGTGGCTCAGTCAGTTAAGCGTCCGACTTCGGCTCAGGTCATGATTTCGCAGTTTGTGGGTTTGAGCCCTGTGTCGGGCTCTGTGCTGACAGCTCAGAGCCTGGAGCCCACTTGGGATTCTGTGTCTCCCTCTCTCTCTGCCCCTCCCCCACTCATGTTTCTTTGAGTTTCTGTTTCTGTCTGTCTCAATAATAAATAAAACATTTAAAAAAGTTCTCATCTAAGTCTTCTGCATTCAGTGAGTATTTCCATAGAGTGACTTTTAAAGATATAAGTGTGCATTCCAAATAACTACAGTCATTCATACTTTCATTCAATAAAGAATGTCTATGAGTGCCAGATACATAGCTCCCCGCCAATACAGCAGTGATCAAAACAGACAAACCCGGGACCCCTGGGTGACTCAGTCGGTTAAGCATCCGACTTTGGCTCAGGTCATGATCTCACGGTTGGTGGGTTCGAGCCCCGCGTCGGGCTCTGTGCTGACAGCCAGCTCAGAGCCTGGAGCCTGTCTTCGGATTCTGTATCTCCCTCTCTCTCTGACCCTCCCCTGCTTGCGTTGTCTCTCTCTGATTCTCAAAAATAAATAAAACACATTAAAAAAAACAAACCCAAAAACAAAATCGACAAACCCTAACCTCTTGGAGTTTATATTCCTTTGGGGGTAAGTGTATCGGATAACTATGCAGTTATATAGTTATATAGTTATAAAGTATATTAGATGATAACTGGCATGAAGACAAATGTGGGAAGAAATGGAGCTGAGGGATGCCAGGGGTGAGTGGGGCTGGAATTTGTTTATTTTTAAAGTTTATTTACTTATTTTGAGAGCACGAGTGGAAGAGGGAGAGAGAAAGAGAGAGAATCCCAAGCAGGCTCTGCACTATCAGCACAGAGCCCGACATGGGGCTCCAACTCACAAGCCGTGAGATCATGACCTGAGCCAAAATCGGGACTCAGACGCCCAACGGACTGAGCCACCCGGGTGCCCCAGGGGCTGGAATTTAAATCAAGGTGTTCAGGCAGGTGGCATTGGAGCAAACCTCTGAGAACAAGAATGAACTGTGAGGCTACCTTGGGGGAAAATCTTCACCTTTTCGATGAATGCTCACAATTTAAACAATAAATTCCCTCCCCCCCCCAAAAAAAAATAAACTTTCCCCGAGTGGCTCATGTCCACTTCGCTGCCCTGTAAGAGGGGATACGTCAGGTGAGGTCATGGTTTCCGGGGCATCGGGCACCTCTGTGACTCTCAGCGCTGCACGACAGTGTAGCCACGTCCGTGGAGGCTGAGACCGTTCAAGTTCAGGGAGCTATTTGCTCCTTCGCCCAGTGGCCCCAGATCTTTCTTTCACACCGACTCTGCCACCCAGGCAGTGTGACTGGGGCACTGTCTCTGGGTCGCCACCCTGCACCTTTTATCTGCTGTGTCTAATGTGCCGTGGGTTTGTGAGGACTGGGTCCAGGAGAAAACAACCCAGGCAAAAGCCGAAATTTTACTGCCAGGGGCTCCGGGACATCCGCTCCGCCTCCTCAGATAAGACCTTTCGTGCCTATTTGTTCATTCGCGACTTCTTTTCCGACTGTCTGAATGCCAGATAACTGAACCCCTGAATCTGCAATAGACTTCTTTCCTTTTAGGCCTCAGATCCATCTTCTGTCTGATTTCAACAGAGTATCTTGCCAGAGACAAGTTAATGCCTAAGTCCCACTGCTGTGGCCGAGACAGATTTTGATGGAGCAGCAGGTGGGGAGAAGGTTCTGGAATATGATCCAAGAGCTCCCAGATGCGGAGAGAGGACCCAGCAACAGAGGACAGGGACTGCTTTTATTTTCCTAACCGGTGCCGCTCTCACGCACAACCCAGTACTGGCCCAGAGCACTGTTATTACGTGTAAATCTCAGGGCAGGTAGAATGAAAAGTACTCTAACAGAAGCTCCCGAAAAGTGCCTGGGAATTCATAACAAGGAATAAATTCTTAGTAGGCAGTTTGGGGAGGGTCTGCAGAAGAGGTGGTGTTTGAGTTAAGCTTTGCAAGACGAATGAGGTCTTCAGAGGTAGATAAACAGGACACTTTTCCAGCCTGAGGGGACAACACGAACAATGGCCTGGAGGGGTGAAATGCATATAGTTTATTGACCAAAAAAGAGGGGGGGGCACCTGGGTGGCTCAGTCGGTTAAGCGTCCCACTTTGGCTCAGGTCATGACCTCTCAGTCCGTGAGTTTGAGCACCGTGTTGGGCTCTGTGCTGACAGCTCAGAGCCTGGAGCTGCTCCAGATTCTGTGTTTCCTCCCTCTCTCTCTGCCCCTCCCCTGCTCTCTGTCTCTCTCTCTCTCTCAAAAATAAACATTTAAAAAATCTTTAAAAAAGAAAAAAGGGGAGAGAATGGTTCATAGAACTTCACTTTTCAAGCACTTTTGACCTGAAATCTAGGGTCCTTTGGGTAATATCCTTGCCTAAGACCCTGCTTTTTTTTTTCTTTTCTTTCTCCAAGTTTCCATTTTTGTAACATTCACATGCCCTAAAGGCATCAACTACCAACTAATAATTCAATGGCACTGGGCTTGCGGGGGTACAGAGGAGAAGTGGGGAGAGGGGCTGTGAGTTAGCAGGGGCCAGCCGGAAGTGAGACTTACCCAAACTCCAGAAAGTGGATTTTAACCCACAGGGCCGTGTTTCCCAAAACACATTGTTTGGAGGAGCAGTTCTGAGGGCCATTGCTTGGAGTTGCTTAAGAAGGCTCCTTTGGTCAAACGGATTTTGGAAATTTGCTGGGCTCCATGAGCCTGAATGGGTCTCTTTCCTCTGGGATCATCGGGGCACGGGGGCTCTGCCCGGGGGAGAGAGGCAGAGAGGGTGGCATTCTCTGAACTCAAGTGACACAGCCTGGGGTTTCTGCGTCTCAGAGGAGAGGGGGCACTCGGGGACACACTGCTGTAGCTCAACAAGGAGGCGTGGAGAAGCTTTTTGAGCTGGGGAATAACACCAGCCACAGAGAGGCATCTTGGAGAGACCACTGAGTGAGCCCTGTGGGGTGTGGATGCGTGGTCACCCCAGGGAGCAGCCACCAGAGGTGATGAGTCCTGTCCCTGGCAGGGGTGGGGAGGCCGGTTCATGTCTAGATGACCCCTTCTCAGAGGCCCAGCTGGACGGCAGGCTGGTGTGGGCTCCTTTTCACGTCTGATCTAAGCCCCACAGTGTGCCAGCTGTGAGCAGCTGACTCAGGTCTCCAGCTTCCGCGCTCCGAGAGGCTGCAGAGCGGACAGGGGTCGGGCAAGCTGAAACCAAAGTGGTACCCATTGTCTTGTGCCCTCTGAGGAATGCTGTTTTCACCAGAGGGGAAAGAGCAGCGGAATGGAAGCTGCCGGCCCTGCCTGGCCAGGAGAAGCTTCTAGAGCCCACCTTTGTTTGAGTCTGAATCCTCTATTTGACATATGGGGAAACTGAGGCGCGAGAGGAAGGGACATGCCTCCACTCACACAGCTAGCCCCACCATCAGATAACTCTGTGTGGTCACGATCTCCAAAACAGCTTCGCGTTAGCATTCTTACTGTTATGTTATCACTTTTTTCAAGTGTTTTGACTCAGTGCCCAGGACCCTTCAGGGTGATATTCTTGCTCAGGTGCCAGTAAAAAAAAAGTTTTCTGGATTGATATTTTTTACAGTCTTTTTTTTTTTTTCAAGTCACTTTCCTTTGATTATCTTGCCTTTGGCTTTCCTGCGAACAAACAGAGTTTAAAATGCAAGTAGGCTGATGGCAGGAACGTCCTTTGCCAAGATTTGAATAGCGCCAACGAGATCTCTCACCAAACAGTTTCCTTTCCCAGTAAATTTTCCCTCATCCTTCACTTGACAAGTGACCTTCAGAGAAAGGATTCGGATTCGCAAAAGACAGGAGGCAGCTGCCATCAGAAGATAAAGACAGGGACCCTCGTAAGGGGTAAGAGGAAATTCGAATCTGAGTCCTCCCTCGGCTTCCGGGGCCTTGAGGAAGTCATGTTCCTTCCCTTTGCCGTCAGTGTCCCTTGACTTCCCACAGGCGACTTCTGCTCTGGCCAGATGTTTAGTCTTGGTCCCCAGAACCGACCAAACTTCTCCTGCTCGGTCCCCTCAAGGCTCTGCTCATTGGAGCGTCGTGCTGTTCCGGCCCCTCCTGTGTCCTTCAGATCCCTGTCTCTGCCCCGAGTATGTCCCTAACTTCTCCAATTCAGACTGTCTGTTTGGAATGCTTAGTACTTGATAGGATGTCCAAAGAGAATGGCTCCTTAGAGGTTATTGACTCTATTTTTTTGTTTGTTTGTTTGTTTTAGGAGAGTGGAAATAGAGGCAGAGAATGGGAACAGGATTTGCCCGAGATCGCACAGTTAACAAATGGAAAAGTTGGGACTCGGTTTTCTTGATTCTTGACCCATGCCCATTTTTTAAAGTTTTGTTTTTTATTTCTATAAGTAATCTCTACACCCAACATGGAGCTCGAACTCACAACCCGAGATCAAGAGTCTCACGCTCTCCCAACTGAGCCAGCCAGGCGCCCTGACCCACGCCCGTTTTTTGGTATCGATATGGTTTATACCAGCTATTACATTCACTTTCCACTTAAGAATGATAATAAGCAGCGGTACCTGGGTGGCTCAGTTGGTTAAGCAGCCAACTTCAGCTCAGGTCATGATTTCATGGCTTGTGAGTGCTCATGAGGGCTCGTGAGTTCAAGCCCTGCATCGGGCTCTATGCGACAGTGCAGAGCCTGGAGCCTGCTTCGGATTCTGTGTCTTCCTCTCTTTCTGCCCCTCCCCCACTCACACTCTGTTTCTCTCCCTCAAAAATAAATAAACATGAAAAAAAAAAGAATTATAATAACGTCTTGTCATTAACTCTAAGTATTCTTCCATCCATCCACCCACCCATCCATCCGTCCATTCATTCATTTATTCAAGTAGCCAATGTTTATTGAGGGCCATGTTCAAGCACAATGCTACATACTATTATTCCCATTTCATAGTGGAAGAATGTGACACTGAGAAGTCCCATGACTTGCTCCAATTTACTGCATAAATTGATTCAATAGGAAACAGAACTGCTTCAGGTGGTTTCCATGAAGGAGCTCTTTCCAGAGGTGTAGACGGAATTGAGGCACCCAGACATCAGTAGCAATGAGTTCAGTCAGTCAGTCAGCTCTTCGTTCTAGCAAATCCATAAGCTGAACACTTACTCCTTGCCAGGGCCTGTGTGTACGTCTCCCTACCCTCCTCCCCAAATAATGAGGTTAGTGACTTTGTCTCACTTCTCTTTGAATTCCCCAGTCACAGTCCCTGGTGGCTGGTGGGCAGTCCAGCCACGTTGACGATAAAGAGCTCCCGGGAACCACTAGGAAGCTGCACTGAAGGAAGCCTCCAGAACACGCCCTATTGGTGCCTGAATCGCCTTCATGTGGTCTGGGAAGGAGAGTGTGCATCATATTCGAGGGCTGAGGTCTCTGATGCTCTGGGAATTCTCGCCACTTCCCACGACAGCGCTGGGAGGCCAGTGTCTTGCTTCCAGAACATCTCCACTATTTCCTCGCTCTTGGCTCTCCGCTCTGGCTGCAGAGTCCCAGGCCACGTCCGTGAGGGCACGCGAAAGCCGAGCTTGGCCCTTTCCTTCAGACTGGTGGCTCACGCCTTCCCTGTGTCGTGGTGACAGAGTGATGTATGTCAAGGTTTGAACGGCTTTGTCTCACGGGTTCTGCTGGGCTACAGCAAACAATGACTGTGTGTAAACAGCCCGGCCCTGTTCAAACACCATCGGTGAGAATGTCAACAAGAGATGGAAAGATTTGAAGACTGTGGCCATTGGCATTCTACCTCCTGTGCTTGTCACAGTATATTTCTTTCCTTTTTTCTTTTTCTTTTTCTTTTTCTTTTCTTTTCTTTTCTTTTTTCTTCTCTTCTCTTCTCTTTCTCTTTCTTTTCTCCTTTCTCTTTCTTTGTTTCTTTCTCTTTCTTTTTTCCTTTCTCCTTGTTTTTTTTCTTTGTTTCTTTCTTTCTCTTTCATTTTTCCTTTCTCTCTCTTTCTTTGTTCTTTCTTCCTCTCTCTCTTTCTTTGTCTTTCTCTCTCTTTCTTTCATTTCTTTCTTCTTCTCTTTATTTCTTTTTCCTTCTGGAAAAGTGCAAAAGAATCACAGAGGACTATTCCTATCACTTGCTTCTGTTTTATGTTTTTAAACCCCTCTCTATTTTTATCTATGTCCAAATACACTTATGGCATGTAGATACAATAGGTGATCTTTGTTACTTAGGCCTAGCAAAATCTGTAGGTCATCCTTGACACCTCCTTTCTCTTCTCCTCTGTGCCCAGATGCAAGGTGGGGACTCTAGCAGGATTTAAAAGAAAGGACTTTGAATGTGTGCCGGGAGTCATATTAGTATAGCCCCCTCATGTACGTTTTCTTGTTTTAACACTGGAATCAATTCTACAGAGTAGATTTTACAGATGAAGGAGTGGAGTTCAGCAAGGTTAAGTGACTTGCCCGAGGTCACACAGCCCATCAATGGTGGCACTGAAGCCTGAACCCACATCTCACGCGTCCAACTTCTATCTCCCCCGTTGGGTTTTGCCACTTCGGATAAAGGAGAAAAATGGGCCCCGTGCCCAGTGGTGATGAGAACAAGGATCTACCGGAGAGAGTGCTTCTACATTCACCTGCTTCCAAGAATTACCGCAAAAAACACTTAGCAAAATGGCCACAAAGAATCCTCCTGAAAATCTTAAGGGTTGGGGACGGGCAGAATAAAACCTGACCAGGCCAAGTGGCCGTCCTTTGGAAGAACAAGTGTTTTCTCTCTACCAGTTGTGAGCCTGTAGTTTTCGTGGTACAGTGTCACTCCTACCAAACCACACACGTGAGCGCCTGAACTATAAGCCTGTGTGTCAGGGAGAATCCTTATTTGTTTTTTAAAAAAAGCTCTGGGGTGCCTGGGGGGCTCAGTCAGTTAGGCGCCCGACTCTTGATCTCGGCTCAAGTCATGATCTCATAGTTGGTGAGTTCCTGCCCCGCATTGGGCTCAGCACTGATGGTGCACAGGCTGCTTGGGATTCTGTCTCTCCCTCTCTCTGTCCCTCACTTGTTTGTGCGCTCTCGCTCTCTCAAACTAAATAAATATACTTTAAAAAAAATAGCTTTTACCCTTGATCTCAGTTGGGCCCTTCCTTCCTCCTTGGTCTCGTTTTCCCAGCTTTTATTCATCCTTTCAGATCCCATCAGAATTCTCACTTGTTGGGGCGCCTGGGTGGCTCAGTCAGTTAAGTGTCCAACTTTTGCTCGGGTCATGATCTCACAGTTCGTGGGTTCGGGCCCTGTGTCGGGCTCTGTGCTGACAGCTCAGAGCCTGGAGCCTGCTTCTGATTCTGTGTCTCCCTCTCTCTCTGACCCTCCCCTGCTCATGCTGTGTCTTTCTCTCTCTCTGAAATAAATAAAACATTTAAAAACATTTTAATTAAAAAAAAAGAATTCTCACTTGTTCATTAACCTTCCCTGATCCCCATCTGGACTTGGCCCCGTTATAATTCTCTTAGCATCTTATTGTTTTCGTCGTAGCTTTTACCATGTCTGTAATTATTTATGTGATTATTCATGTCATATTCGTCCCCTTCATCGTAACCCTAATGAGGGTCCACAGAGACTATTTCTCTGCTGTTTATTGCTGGGTGACCAGTAACATACGTGTCTTTGTTGAATGAATAAATGAGTAAAGGATCCTGTCAGCCTCTGGACCACCTGTTGGATATGCTGAGAGCTGCACGAGCCGTCTCTTACTGGCTCTCACAAAAGCCCTACTGAGAGGAGCTGAAGCTCAGAGACATGAGTGAATCTGCGTACAGCTAGGAAAGGATGGGGTGAGGCGTGGAATGAGGTTCCTGCGACTCTCCTGCCAGCCTGTGCGGCGGTGTGGCCCGGACTGGCCTGCAAAGCTGAGCTCATAGCTCTGACTCCCAGGGGGCCCGCCCCCCGTCTTCACTTCATGAAGGCCCGACTTCATTTAGAGGCCAAAGTGGCAACTGCAATATTACAAGAGCAACCTTAGCAATCAAAGGGCCACTGTAGGGGCCAGGAAGTTAAAAGTGGTTTCTCAGGGCTCCTNCCCACCCCCCGCTTGTGCTCTGTCTCTCTCTCAAAAATAAACATTAAAAAACAAAGTGGTTTCTCATTTCACAATAAGGCAAGCTTTTATGGAAACTAAGTGTTATCCCTGTGGGCTAACGACCAACCACCTTCCAGGTTTTTTCCTTTGGATGCTTTGCAAGTTTTTAATTACTCACGAGCATAAACCACCTAATTACAAATGGTGGCCTGTGGATTATGAAAACGGCTCCCAAACTGGCTTCCTTCCGCCTTTCCTTCATCATACGGCTGCTGAGTCCCAAGTGCCACCCCCATCGTGCCCGTCATGGCTGGTGACTTCCCTGGTGCCCACCACACAGGGGACAGAATCAGAGGACGGTGGCCTCCGCCAGTATCTTCAATTCCAGCGAGTCCCAGAAGGCAGCAGAGGCTTAGTGACATCTCACTTTACGTTAGTCCAGACTCTACGCCTTCCCTGCTCTGCTCTCCTTCTCACCACACACCTGCCTACTCTCTACTCATTACTTATTTTTCCTTTTATTTACCTCATAATTTCCACATCTGTTTCTGTCTTGCTTAGAAGGCTCTTCTCTGTTTCTGAACCCTACTGAATCCGACGGACCCAGGTCATATGCCACATTTCCTTTTCCTGATCCCCTTGCTCAAAGATCTCTAGCTCCAGGACCCTTCCATTCTCCTTGCATATAATTTGTGATTTTTTTTTCAGGCACTCACATTTCCTGAATCACAATTTTACTTGCGGGTTTTTTGGTATGTACGTTCATTCAACCATATGGTCGTTAAACAAACACTGAGTATCTATTCAATTACCATTTCTAAAATGTATTTTTTATTTTAAGTAGGCTCCACACCCAACGTGGGGCCTGAACTCATGACCCTGATTAAGAGTCGCACGTGGGGCGCCTGGGTGGCTCAGGCAGTTAAGCGTCTGACTCTTAATTTTGGCTCAGGTTGCGATTCACAGCTTGCGAGATCAAGTCCCAGGTTGGGCCCTGTACTGACAGATTAGGATTCTCTCTCTCCCTCTCTCTCTGCCCCTCCCCAGCTCATGCACACATGCATGAGATGTCTCTCTCAAAATAAGAAAAATTAAACAAAAAAAAGTCACATGCCTCACTGACTGAGCCAGCCAGTGGCCCCCATTTGTGATTTCTTCCTTTTTTTTTTTAATGTTTATTTATTTTTGAGAGAGAAAAAGAGAGAGACAGAGTGCAAACAGGGGAGGGCCAGAGAAAGAGGGAGATAGAACCCGAAGCAGGTTCCAGGCTTTGAGCTGTCAGTGCACAGCCCATGGGGCTTGAACTCACAAACCATGAGACCGTGACCTGAGCTGAAGTCAGATGCTTAATCGACTGAGCTACTCAGGCCCCCCTCCTCCATTTATAACATCTTGATTGCAAGCTCTGTGTAGGAAGAATCCATACTCACTGTCTTTTTGTAGCTGCCAAAGGCACAGCACAACGCTCAAGCTGAATTTAGATGGGGAGCAGCACATGGGGGACTGGACGGGAGGGCGGCCCAGAGGGGGAGGCTGGAGAGGTAAAATGGCACCAGCAAACTCAGAGAGGGGAGGGCATGGCTTCTTTTGGGAACAGTGTGTTCTATATGGTGTAAAGTCTGCTGGACCAATGTATTTAAAGAATGGAATGGTAGGAAAGGACTCTTCGCACGGTGGATGGTAAATGATGGGAAGTCACTAATTTACTCCAGATACATAACAGACCCATTTGGGGGGCTGTTAAAAACACCAAAAAAAAAAAACAAAAAAAAAAAAAAAAAAAAAAAAAGAAAAAGAAAAAAGAAAGATACTGCTCTTTTCATGTAGGTGAGGTAAGCACCTTGCTAAATATTTTGTTCAAAGCACCAGGGATCCAGAGCTCGGGAAGAGTCAAGCCCTTCAGTCAAGGAACAGAGGAGGGGGATGAGAGGCTTGGTGGATGGAGAAGGGAAGGAGGGATGACATTCCACATGGGTGGAAATTTGCTTAACCAATGAGTGAAGAAGAGAAGAGCCAAGTCGGTTCAGTTTGAGAAGTAGGGAGGAGCAGGGAAAGAAATGTCTGGAGGCTGAGGACACCTTGTCAAAAGGCCCAGATTCCAGGCTGAGGATTTCAGCGTAATCACAGAATATCCAATGGGTTTTTTGAGCAGGGAAATCTCATAAAGCATCCTGAGGACATTTCCATCTCGCTAATGGGGAAAATAAGATCGCCAGAGATGACATCAAGGTCTCTCGCCAAACTGGCGGGACCAGGTTCAGAGCTGAGCTTTCCAGTTCTTGAGACCATTCTTCTCCAACATATATATGCGTATATTTTTGGAGTGACTTACCATTTACCTCCAAGTACACTTTCGAGCCATGACGAGCTTTATTCTCCTCTGAGTTATCATTCATAGCATACTAGTGAATAATTGGTCTTGGACGCATCCAGAATCTTTCATCTAGAGATCTTAAGGGACCTTAACGACAATCAAGCTTCATTATTTCTGTTTTGTGTATGAGGAAACTGACTCACAGAGGACACAGGAATTTTCTCATTCATGCTGAGAGTTATTACCAGAACCACGAATGAAACCTAAGAGGAAACCCTAATTCATAAACCATTAAACCGCGTACCCTTTATAGTAGTGGAGTTTACTATTATAATGACACCTTTGCACTGAGAGTTCATTCCTTTATTCTATTATTAAATCTTGGCTTATGTGGGGCAGAGTTGTTATGCAAAGTGAAGTGAGAAAAGTTGTTGCGTGTTTTGGTGATGCCCAGACCATTCAGAGTGTCTTGTTTTCATCCATCCATCCATCCATCCATTCATTAACTCACTGATTCATTCCATTATCATATATCTGAGTCCCTATTACAGCATCTGGAGAATGGGCAGAGTAATGGTACCATTAGCAAAAGGCTGTTTTGAGAAGTAAGATAATCTCTATAAAGCGCATTGTCTAGCACATGGTAAGCCCTTATTCAAAAGAATAATTATTGTCATTAAACAAGTAATTTCAAGTGCCACATGGAAAGACAAAATTAAAAAAGGGTTCTTTCACAGCCCTGTTTACGGGTGAAGAAGGTAAGCCTGTATCTGAAGGGTGGATTAATTCATGAGAAAGAGGTAGTGTCCTCAAATTAAAAACTGGAACAGAGAAGATGTGTCTCACGTAGACCAAATTGGGGTTCTTTGAGTTTGGACTACAAAGTGTGAGGAGAGCTAGGAAGGTACTGCTCGGTAGTGGATATAAAACTGACGCCAACCACTTAGAAATGGGCTGAGAATGAGGAGACACAGAAAAGAAACAGAGACAGGGGCACCTGGGTGGCTCAGTCGGTTAGGTGTCTGACTTTGGCTCAGGTCATGATCTCGCATTCCATGGGTTTGAGCCCTGCATTGGGCTCTGTGCTGATAGCTCAGAGCCAGGAGCCTGCCTCAGATTCTCTGTCTCCCTTTTCTCTACCCCCCCTCCCAAAGTAAATAAATATTTTAAAAGTTTTAAAAAACCAGACAAAAATGCAGATGAAATGAGGTGGAGCTGCTAAGTCTTGCACATCTACCTAGCGATTTATGTTAGAATCAAAGCCTTAGAGACTGATAGGCTGGCCTGTTTAAATTCCCTGTATTCTCTGTTTATTTTCCCAATACTCTTCCTTCATCTTGAACACAATTTTTGTCCAAGTTCCCACCTGTGCATCGGTGCTCAGAATATATCAGAGACAGTGTTAAAAAGGAGCAGCCAAGCTCAGATGGAGCCACAGAACAGCAAGAATACCCCCGGGGAAGTGAAAACAGAGGAGACCTTCTTTGTGTGACTCATTTGGGATGAGTTATGTTTGATATTACTAGGAAACTGCCATTTCATGGAGCCTCTTGCAATTTCAGTCTTCTGTATGTCCTAAAAACTGGGTTTACAATCTTTCCCAGTCCGGACACAAAATCTAGAAGTTGTTAAGGAAAATGTTGATAGATTTGGTTTCATAAAAGATAAAAGTCTTGTGTGACAGAAAGTACCAAAGCCAAAACTGAATGACAAGCAACGGACTGGAAGAAAATATTTGCAAACTATAACACAGATTTTAACATTATAATAAAAAGGGATATCTACAATACATTAAAAAAAAACTCCTATAAATCAATAAGAAAGCCCAATGGACAAAATGTATAAGCAGATAATTTCAGAATAGAAACGCAAAATGCTCATCTTCAGTAGTAATTAAGGGAATACACTGAAAACATGTCATTTTGTTTGTCCATCAGACTGGCAAAAATTAAAAAAGGTTTCTAACAGTGAATACTGGCAAATGTAAAGGTAGTTTTTTCTACTGACAGTGAGAATGTCAACTGGTGTAGCTTTATTTTTTATTATTTGTTTTTTTAAAATTTGTAAAAAATGTTTTTAAAATTTATTGCTGAGAGAGAAGCAGCATGAGCAGGGGAGGGGCAGAGAGAGAGGGAGACAAAGAATCCGAAGCAGGCTCCAGGCTCTAAGCCAGCCATCAGCACACAGCCCGACGCAGGGCTTGAACCCATGACCGTGAGATATGACCTGAGCCGAAGTCGGATGCTCAACTGACTGAGGCACCCAGTGCCCCTTATTTGTTTTTAAAGTTTATTTGAGAGAGCGTGTCCATGCGTGCGTGCGTGTGTGTGTAAGTGTGTGTGCAAGAGCACAGGAGAGAGGCAGAGAGAGAGAGAGAGAGAGAGAAAGAGAAAGAGAAAGAGAATTACAAGCAGGCTCTGCACTGTCAGCAAGGAGCCCAACTAGGGGCTTGATCCCATGAGCTGTAAGATCATGACCGTCATGGCCTGAGGCAAAACCAAGAGCCAACCGTTCAACCAACTCAGCCACTCAGGGGTCCCATCAAAAGGTGTAGCCTTCTGTGTTTTAAGTTTATTTATATTTTGAAAGAGACAGAGAAAGCATACATAGGAGGGGAGGGGGAGGTGGAGAATCCCATGAAGGCTCCACACTTTCAGCACAGAGTCCAATGTGGGGCTTGAACTCATGAAACGTGAGATCATGACCTGAGCTGGTNGGGGAGAATCCCATGAAGGCTCCACACTTTCAGCACAGAGTCCAATGTGGGGCTCGAACTCATGAAACGTGAGATCATGACCTGAGCTGGCATCAAGAGTTAGACACTTAACCTACCAAGTCACCCAGGACCCCTGGTGTAGCCTTTTTAGAGGACAGTTTGATAGAATCTATAACTATTTAAAGGATGCCTATCTTTTGATACAACAGTTTCACTTTTAAGAATCTATGCTATTTGAGAAGGTCCACATGAAGGCGAAAAACACAAGGATGTCAATTGCAACAATGTTGTGACAGGGAGAAAATACTGGTAACATCTAGGCACCTCTCCTCCTCTAGGCACTTTGTAACAGACTATATGAGGAAACAGATACTGACACTAGGGTCTGGAAGAGACAGGATTTCAGTCCAGTTTGTCTCCAGAGTGTTCTTAACTACTATGGTCTCTACAGGAGAGTAAATAAAGTCTGGGGCATCCATACCATGGAATATAGTCCAGCAGTTCAAAAGGATGAGTTAGGTCTCTGTGTACAGCCATGGCAATCTAAGACATGTTATTAAGGGAAAAATCAAGTTGTGAGAAAGACTATGATCTGATATAATACCTTCTATGTGGGGAAAAAGGTACGTTTGCGTATAAATACAAATACGTATGTCCGAACATAAGGTAAAGGCTTTGAATGACAGGAGAATGAGTGGTGTGTAGAGAGATTTGGGAGAGTAATTTTTTGAGGCATGTCTTCTACATGTCTGGTTTAACTTTTATAAGAATGCATTTGTGCATTGCTTTGGTAAAACAAAACAAAAAAAAAAGAATTGTTCTGTTGACCAAGGGAAAAAAAAAAGTTTAACTCCTATCTACAGATCAGTCTTCTTTTCTTCCATGCGAACAACTGTGTAGGTCTTGGATAAAAATCGTCTACAGTAGGGCTTTTTCTAGCCTATTGGAGAAGGTGCCCATTGACTGTATCTTATGGATCACAACCTTTTCTTCTCAAATAAGGTTTTTACATAGAGCACTTGGGAACATGACTTCCTGTTAGCTCACGAAGCACCATAAAAATATATGGCCAGCCACTGAGAAATTAATTTGGAAACTGAGAGGCACGTGGTGCTCCGTTCACTTTTCATATTTTATTGTCTTCAGGGTAAAAGATCTACAATGGTGGATTCTCTCTTATTTTGCTCCAGCGCATAAGCAGGGGCGTCTGGCGCACTCTGCTTTCTTGGTGTGGTTGGGGAGGTAGGAATGAGTTATTCAACACTCAACAGACGTAAAGGACTTACCTTTTGACCAGAAGTCAGTGTGATTATCTGGGAGGAAAAGGCTGTACAAGATCTTCCACGGCCTCTTCCTGCTTAAATCCAAGTGGCTTTGACAAAAAGCAACACCATGTTGCCGCTGGAGCATTTACTGATTAAATTGCTACAAGGTTCAGGCTTTAGAACTCAGACTCTGATTTGTGAGCTTGATCTCTCACTGTCAGTGAGAAAAGTTCGAAAGATTCTTATTATTTAATGCGTAACAGATTGTAGCTTTTTTGGAGTGGCCCATCTAGCTGACTACAGTTTTCCAATTTTTGATATTTTCATGTGGTCTTAAGCATCTTAACAGAAAAAAAAAAACCCTCTTATTCATTTGAAGACTGCGTTCTCGTTTCTGCAGGTGCTCGCTTTACATAGTTCTAAGTGGTGTGTACAAACTATTTCGTATGCGTTGTTCATTCAACCTTATTTCCAATCCATCTTTTCACGGACTTGCCAAAATTTCATGCGCTTGACAGAAACCCAAAATACCTTCCAGGATTCTTGCTGTTAATGTGACAGAGCTTGGATTATTCTCCAGCCGTTGGACAACTGGGCCCATTCTAGGTTTTGGTCATTATGAGCATTCTGAATAGCCCTGCTATAAACATCTTTATGCAAGTTCTCTCCCCATCCCACCCCTCCCCTCCCCTCC
>NW_027551571.1:6937816-6990495 GCF_008692635.1 Crocuta crocuta | reverse complement strand
TTTCCTTAAAAACATATTTCCTTAAATGGGTTTACTGGGTCAAAGGGGCTCAATGAACAATTTTATAGCTCTTGGCACATATTTTTCAGATTGCGCCCAGAGTGGATCTGGCCAGTGGTACGGGCCGCGAGAGAGCAGGAATGCGGAGGAGCGGCCCCTATAACCACCCCTCTTCCGTCCCCCCTCCCCCGCCCCCAAAGGCAGGGACCTGGAGAAGGCCTTCGGATGGAAGCGTTTTTCTACCGCCCTCCGGTTCCCTTCCCGACCGGCGCTGCAGCCCGGGCCGGGAGACTGCTGCCGACGTGCACAAAGGTTTTCGGATTCCAGGGCTTGTGCCCTGGGGNCCGCCAGAGGAAGCTGGAGGCGCTGATCCGAGACCCTCGCTCGCCCATCAACGTGGAGAGCTTGCTGGTAGGTGGCCGGGGCCCGGGCGCCCTCCCCGCTGTGCGCGCGCCTGCCCCAGACCCCCCTCCGTGCCCACCCACCCGTGGGAGGGAGGTCTCGCCCCACCCCGTCCAGCTTCCGGCAGCCGGGCCGGGCCGGAGTTCCCGCGGCGGAGACCCACGTTTGATTCTTGCCTCCTGCCTCCCGGCGCCGGTGTCATCCCCGGCTGCCCCTTCCTCGGAGCCCGGGGAGGGAGCACCCCTCTTCTCCCTTCCCGCGGCGTGCGNGGCGGGAGTACCCCCACCCGGGGTCGGTGACCAAGGGCGGGCCTCGTTCCCCCTTCAGTCGGCCCCCTCGAAACGCGTTGCCCGAGTTCTCTTGCGGGCTCAGTTGTCCTTGAACGCCGGCGGCCGCAGCGAGTGCGTTTTAACGTCTGGAAACGTAAGTGGCCGCGGTGGTTGAGCCCACGAGTCCGCCTGGATTGCGGAGGAGGAGAAATCTCTCCTTTCCATTGTGTCTCTTTCCCAAGGCAGCCTGTGCAGTACAAACGGGGAACCACGTAAAGACCGTCGACTAAGAAAGGAGTCGGTCTGTGTCACCAAGTTGAAGTGCATCGTGTGTGTGTGTGTGCGCGCGCGCGTGTGCGTGTGTGCGCGTGCTTATTCCTTACTTCTGTTAGGGTAGACGTTGGTGTTTCACAGGCAGCTTGATGAGCGTGCAGCAGAGAGGCTGCTTTGTGGAGAAACGGGGTGCGGGTTTGGGCCCTGGGGTGGGGGGGCAGAAGGTGGAGAGGATGCCGCGGGTAGTCGGTGAGTCAGTGATGCCCCGGAGGACCAGAGTCCGAGCGGGCGATCTATCTGTGCTCGGGTCCCCTAGGTGCTCGGATCGGCGCCCCGCTTCCAGAAGCCTGGCGCGCCTGCACGCGGAGAAGGCGGTGTCCCTCCCCAGCCGGCGGTTCACTGACTTTTCTCCAGAAGTCACTGGTTACCCTTTGAGGTTTCTGGCATCGTTTGCCGAGTGACTCAGTGCCGTTTGGCCAAAGCTTTTGCAGGAACTGAGTGGAGCGCGTCTGTGCAGTGAGCACGGTGCGGCGAGGGACCCTCTCCTGTCAGACGCGTTGGGCATCCTCCTCCCCCGAGTTGGGTGCTGGGTGTGTGTTTTCACAGCCCGGGGACGGTGTAGGATCGGTTGCATGAAGGACATAACGTTTCCGAGGCCAAAGCAGAGACTCCGGGCTTCACGGCCAACGTTTTCACTGTGGTGTTCGGCTAGCAAAACTTTGACCTAAGGCCAGAAAGTTCAGTTAAAAATAGTACCGCAAATCTCAAGCATTCACCAGGTCCATGTGCAATCCCAGATCGAAAAGCTTTGCACTTCGCTTTCATTTGTTGGGTCTTTACTGATGTTAATTACAGTCGCTCAGGTTATTTTGAGCTGGACCCTAAGCGGTGTGTACCTGTAATGGATTCATAACGTTCCGGTTTTTTTTTTTTTTTTTTTTAAGTATTTTCTGGGTTATTAAAATGAAGGCTGTTTTTAAAAGTGAAACTTTACACGTTTCGCCAACAGTTGGGTCCATTCATCTGTGGAGAGCTCAGTACTGCCAAGACTTTACACCTTTATCAAGGTGTCGCACTGTTGGTGTGAGAGTTGACATCAGAGGCTGCTGACTGCGCACATTTTGCTGTTGCTGTTTTGTTGATTGAATGTTACGGTTCTGACTTGCAGTAGATCTTACCAGGCCGAAAATTGCCCCTTACTCTCCTTTGGAGCAAGGTGGCAGTGCCTCTGTTGCCGATGATGAGCTGAAAAAAACAAATTAACTGTGTTGTAGTAAGTTAGTTTTAAATTACGTGTATTTTATTATACAAAACAGAATGAGTTCTTTTTTTCCCCCCTGGTAACATAAAATTTACCATCTTAACCATCTTTAAGCGTACAATTCAGTGGCATTAATTACATTCACGTTTTTGTACCACCATCACCACTATTCTATTCATTTCCAGAAAGTTTTAATCTTTTTAAACAGAAACTCAATGAATCTTTACAAGAGTGTTATAAAGCCATATTTTTTGAAATACTCATGATATAATGGTTGGGATTACTTTAAAGATTTGAAGCCTTACGGTTTAGCCTGCATGTCACAGTTGATCATTGTTTTACTGAATATGGCATTTCTTTTGGTTTTATTATAGACCGTAGTAGTTTTCTTTAACAGAGGAAAAAAAACTTAAGGAATATAGTCTAATGAAAACACAGCCATGGGTCTTAGTTACTTCATTCAGGAGTTCAGAGAGCACCATTATAATTGTGGACTAAGGCGACAAAAGTATGAAGCTGAAATATATCAGAAGTTACTGTATACTTATTCTTAGAAGGTAAAACGCTGTAGGAAAAAATGTTAGGTGAGATTACATGCAAAGTGCTTAACTCAGTGCTTGGTACATAGCCCTGCTCGTTAAATTTAGCTCACTTCTGCTTGCATTTAGCATAGTTAATTGCTTTAAGTTTCCTGCGAAAAGGAAAATGATTTTATTGGCAACTACTTCTTGCTATATAATTTCGAATAAGTAGCATTATAAATTGAATTAGCCATCAGAAGAGTGCTAGCATCATCAAGCATAGGTAAAGCTGGATTCTAAGATGACATCAGTGTTAAAAGGTTAAATTGTCTTTTTCTCTCTTGCTTTACATAGGTCCTTAAATTAATCAGAAGAGAGTGTATCCCTTTTGTGTTTGCATATTGTGGGCTGCTTGGTATTATTTAAAAATAGAGTTTTGAGAGAGGTCTGTTTCTGTAATACTTTTTTTGGGGGGGGGAGGGACTTCAGTGGTAAGCTTTTGCAGTGTTTGGAACTTTTTGGTAAACACCCATGTTTTGTTGTCAGGACTCAGCTTCTCATACTGCTTTCCCAAATAATCTGGTAAAAAGAATTGTACTTTAGCGTTATGCTGGAGAGATTTTTGTTTAGTTTAGTTTGTAATCTTTATACCCAGTGTGGGGTTCAAACCCATAACCTCAAGAACTACCAACTGAGCCAGCCAGGTGCAGCTGGAAGGATGTCTTTCTTATGCTCTGTGCTTTGGGTTTTGATGTGTTTTATTTTTTAAAAGAGTAGACGGTTATAATAATCTGTAGGATTCAGGCTTGAGTAAACTTAAGACTGGTGTTAATGGGGAAAGGTGATTAAAATTTTATTTATGAACTTGAGTGGCTTAGAATACAAAATACTTTATTTGATTGATTTCATTATAGTGGTAAACTGAATGAAAATATTTACCACAGTGCTTAGATTTCAGTTTGGTACTGGTTATCTGCCTAATTATAGAAAAATTTTATGTGTATTTTTTCCCACTGTGTAATAAGTGCAACTATTACAAAGATATAAAAGTGAAGTGGAATAAATATTGAAAACTTGTTTTGTACATGTACTTTTGTGAAATAAAAGTTGGGCACCTTTAGCATAGATGGGATTACTTTAAAACTTGCATTTTTGGGGTGCCTGGGTGGCTCAGTTGGTTTAGTGTCCTGGACTTCAGCTCAGGTCTTGAACTCGCGGTCTGTGGGTTCGAGCCCGGTGTTGGGGCTCTGTGCTGACAGCTCAGAGCCTGGAGCCTGCTTGGGATTCTGTGTCTCCCTCTCTCTCTGCCCCTCCCATGCCTGTGTGTGCATGTACGTGCGCTCTCTCTCTCAAAAATAAGTAAACTTAAAAAAATCTTTAAAAGTTAAAAAAACTTGCATTTTGATGATTATGAAAGAAAATGAATTAGCTGGAGAGGTTTCAAAAAGTAATTTATGGAATTTGCTGTTTAGGTGAAGTTGAGTGTCTTTGAAAGTACGGGTTCACAGTCCCTCCCCCACAGTTCTGCTACGTGTAAAGAACTCTCAAAACCAAGTTTTTGGTAAAAGTTACTTGATGATAACATCTGACCTGATCTGATGTTAGAATATTTATAACTGATTCGTCCCTCTTGGTGTAAATAGTAATAGCTTTCCTTGGGGAAATATTCATGTGTTTGATTTCAGGGTGCTAACGCAGACATACAAGAAGGTTTTCAAAAGGGTACTGTATATGGTATATGTATTTTATTACCATTCTAAAATCCAAAATATTCTGAATTCAGAAACATCTTGCCCCAATATGAGGGTAGTGTAGACGTCTATACATCTTAAATACTGTAGTTGTAAAGAAATTGTGAATATTTATCTCAAAATTGAAGTTGTCTTGGTTGAGTCATGATCCCATAGTTCTCTTTCCCATTTTGAAATCTGAAATATTCTAAACATTAAGAGAATATAGCACGCAAATATAAATTATGAACCATAAAAAACATCCAGGAAATCACTCCCCAATTTAATGAACCAGAACACTAGCGTTTTGAAGTTACTGTGGGTTGCTGCTGCTTGAACAGTCTTTCTGTGTTCTCTCCTGTTAACCTTGAAAGTTTTTTTTTTTATCATTTCTTTGCTTTGTTTTATAGATTACCACATTTGTATATTTTCCTAAGCAGTACTGTTTAGTTTTGTGTATTTTTTAACATTAAGAAAAGGTTAAAATTTATATAGTGTGTTTTTTTGTGAATTGCTTTTTTTCAGTCAGAAGTTTTATTTCTAAGATGCACACACATTATGGTTTATTCATTTCAGTGCTACGTAAACTGAAGTGTATTGCTCCAATCTATTTGATGAATATTTAGATTGTAATTCTTTTCTGCTGTTATGGACATTGTTGCTGTGAACATCACTGGAGTCCATGTGAAGGAGTAGGCTATCTATAGGCTAGGGTATATATTTATTTAGGAGTGGAATTGTTGGGTTTTAGGCTATGCTATTTTCAACATAACAAGGCAATGGATAGAGTTTAAATTTTACCCAACATTTTTTGTTTTTAATTTTTTTTTAATGTTTTATTTATTTCTAGGAGAGAGAGACAGCGTGAGCAGGGGAGGGTCAGAGAGAGAGGGAGTCATAGATTGAAACACGCTCCAGGCTCTGAGCCGGCAGTCAGCACAGAGCCCGACGCGGGCCTCAAACCCACGAACCGCCGCGAGATCATGACCTAAGTGAAAGTCGGACACTTAACTGACTAAGCCACCCAGGCGCCCCTTCCCCACCATTTTATTATGGAAAATTTCAAAGTATAATAAAGTTGAAAAAATTGAAAGTGAACATCTGTATACTTGCCACCTAATTAATATTTTGCTGTATTTGCTTTTTTATATCTATTCCCTTATCCATTTGTCAGTACATTTTTTTGTTTCTGATTTAAAGTTGTGGCTATTGGTATGCTTGTCATTTAAATACTTAAGCATGCATTTCTTTTTCTTTTTCTTTTCTTTCTTTTTTTAAGTTGGCTTTGCCCCTGGCATGGAGCCCAATGTGGGGCTTGAACTCATCACCCTGAGATTAAGACCTGAGCTGAGATCAAGAGTCAGATGCTTAACTGACTGAGTCACCCAGGCGCCCCTGAATAAGTTAAAAAATTTTTAAAGTACAGTTTCCCCCACAATGTGAGGCTTATACTCACAACCTCAAGATGAAGGTTCGCATGCTCTACTCACTGAGCCAGCCAGGTGCCCCAAGCATGCATTTTGTTAAGTAGAGCTCAATATTTGTTTAAGCTTTTTAAAGATTAAATTTACATACAATGAAATGCACAGATCTTAAGTGTACTATTGATGACTTTTGACAAATGTACACACCTATGTAATGCAAACCCGTATCAAGATACAGAACATTGTTACCAACCCAAAAATCTTCCTTATATGCCTTTTCAGCTAATTCCACATCCCATTCCCTTAGATTCTATCACTCTTCTGGTTTTTTTCCTACTAAAGATTACTTTAGTCTCTTGTAGAACGTCATATAAATGGAATCCTATGTAATGTGTACTTTTTTGTATCTGGCTTATTTAGCTCAGCGTAGTGGTTGAGATTTATCCTTGTTATTGTGTATATCGACAGTTTGTTCCTTTCTTATGACTGAGAGCACTATTCAGTTACATGTATAAACCATAGTTTGTCAGCCATCTCCTGTTAATAGGTACCTGGGCTATTTTCACTTTTTGGCTTATATGTAATATACTTTGGCTCTTTTTTTTTTTANGAGAGAGAGAGAGAGAGAGAGAATTCCAAGCAGGCTTCTTGCCACCAGCACGGAAGTCTGACGCTGGGCTCAACTCACAAACAGTGAAATCATGACCTGAGCTGAAGTCGACAAACACTTAGCTCACAGCTACCCAGCTGTCCCTGTATACTTTGACTCTTAATAAAGCTTGTTAAGGACAATCTTATATTAAGTCTTTATGAGGACATGTTTCATTTCTTTTGGGTAGGTATCTAGTAGTGGATTTGCTAGGTCATAGGATAGGTGTATGTTTAATTTTTAAGAGCGGCCAGAGGTAGGTGTGTGGTTAATTTTTAAGAGCTGCCAGACTGGGGTGCCTGGCTGCTGGTGTAGGGATTATTCAAAAATAAAGTCTTAAAAAAAATTCCAGATCTNATCTGAAGCAGGCTCCAGGCTCCAAGCTGTCAGCACAGAGCCCGATGGAAGGCTTGAACCCTCAAACTGTGATCATGACCTGAGCCGAAGTCAGGCACTTAACTGACTGAGCCACCCAAGCGCCCCTACACTGAAGTTTTTCAATTTTAGCCACTTTGTGGGTGGGTAGTGGTACCTCATTGTAATTTTAATTTGTATTTCTCTGATAACTAATGATAATACTTTTTCACGCACTTACTAGCCATTTGTGTACCTTCCTTTGTGAAATATTTCGTCAAATTTTTGCTCATTTAAAATTTTGGGTTGTTAGGGAGCCTGAGTGGCTTAGTTGGTTAAGTGTTGACTTTTGATTTTGGAGTCACCATCTAACGGTTTGTGGGATTGAGCTTGATGTTGGGCTCTGCGCTGATAGCTGGAGCCTGCTTGTGATTCTTTCTTCCTCTCTCTTTCTGCCCTTCTCCCTCACACTCTCAAAATAAATAAAATAAACTTTTTAAAAAATTGGGGGTTCCCCCTTTATTTTTATTATTGAGTTACACAAGTTTTTATGTATCCTATATACAGTTCTTTGTTAAATATGTTTTGCCAATTTTTTCCTCTAGTCTGTAGCATTTTTTTCCCCATTTTAACCAAAACCTTTTTATGACTATTGCTTTTTCTACGCAAGAGGCTTGCTAACCCCCTGTTACAAGGATATTATTTTTTGCTTTCTTCTGGAAGTTTTATAGTTTAACTTTTATGTTTAGGTCTAGGATACATGTGAAGCCAATTTTAGTATATGTTGTGAGTTAGGGGTCAAGGTTCCTTCCCCCCCCCCGTATTTCCCATATCCAGTTATCTAGATTATCCTGTACCATTTTTTTTCCAGCTTTATTGATATATATCTGACATACAACATTGTATAAGTTTAAGGTGTGCAATTGATACATGTAGCTATTGCCAAATGTTTACCACAGTAAGGTTGCTTAACACATCCTTCACCTCACGTATTTATCATGTGGTTGTTGCTGTTTTTATTAGCATGAGAATATTTAAGATTTTTTTTTAGTAGCAACTTCCAATTGTACAATATAGTATTGTTAACTATAGTCAGCACCAAATTCACCAATTTTTAAAAAAATATTTTCTTGTTGGATGGCTTTGGTGCCTTTGTCAAAAATGAATTTACTGATAGGTGAACTTTTTTGTCTATTACTTAGTAACTACATTAAATTGTTAGATATTGTTCTGTTATTTAACTCATGCTCTATATTTATGGGTCCTATTATTTAACCCATGCACAGTTTATTTTTTAGTTTTAATCTTTTTACCTGAAGGAAATGGGTAGACAGCCATAGTTGAAAAATCTAGATTTTATTTTTTTGAAGGGAAGAAAGATCTAAGCGTTTTTAAATATAAAAATAGTATATTCTTATTGTAGAAAATTTAGGAAATCAAGGTGTAAATTCAAATAACAGAATGTGAGGGCGATCTGGCCGTGACATCTGTCACCCCGTTGATCTCCAGGGTTGAATTGGCTGATCTGGCTGGTGAGGCGGGTGCGTCCCTCCCTAAGTTGTGTGCTCGGTGGTCAGAGAGGGCGACCTTCCCGATAGAGGAGGACCGTTCTTTGGTCAGGGGTATAGGAGCAGCTGCGCTCCCCTGCTAGCACCTCCAGACAAGCTCTCAAATAACACATATCGTCTCCCCACATAGAGTTAAGCTAACATTTCGGTATAATCTGTGTAAAAAACTAAAATATAAAAAAGTAGAATTACATTGTATATGAGCTTTGTTATTGTTGTTTTTACACTTATTGAAGCTTTGTATAATCACATTTATCAGTCTTCTCTCTCAAGAGTGATTTCTGACTTAGATGTTATGCTTGGACATCCTCCATCAAGATTATGATATCATATACCTGAATCGTCTCTTAGTACTCTAGTGATTTTATTTTTATTCCATTTGGAATTCTGTTGGAAACTGTGAAGTAAGGGTACAAAGATTTTATCAGGAGGTTTATCTTAAGTATTAGAGCTCCCAAAGTAATAATTAGAAGCCTTTGTTTATATCTCTGTATTCCTTTTATTTTACTTTTAAACGTTTATTTGTTTTGAAAGAGACAGAGAGAGCATGAGCAGGGGAGGGCCCAGACAGAAGGAGCTGAGCTGAGATCAAGGCTCCACGTTCCGTGCAGAGCTGAATGTGGGGCTCACTGGCACAACCTTGAGATCATGACCTGAGTCGCAATCAAGAGGAATGCTTAACCCACTGAGCCACTCAGGTGCCGCTATATATCTTTGTATTCTTGTCTTATACCTTTCTAGTTGGGGAGTTGGTGCTTGGGAGAAGAGAGACGGTAATGATTATAGATTTGGTTTTCATTTGGGTGCCTTGAGTGTTTTCATGGGAATACTTACTACTGCAGAACTATACTTAAAAATCCTGTTCTGTGCTGACATTCAAAAAATATATCTGTAAGCTGTTAGTGATAAGGGTTACTGGTGAAGAGAATGTGGATGACTTAGGGCAGCTTACCACTTTTGAGAAAAAACCCATAAAAAAAAACATTTTCCATTGGCAAGTTAGCCTATTATATGGAGCTTAATATTTAAATTAATGTGAGATCATGGTAGCATTTAGGACTCTACTAAAACTGTCTCTTCTTTATCCTTAATTGCAGTATTCTTCTCTTTCATCTGTACTTTTTTCTTTAAAAATATGATTGAATTGTGGAGATACATTTGTAAATTCTGCAACTGGCAGTCCCAGATGACCCTTGTTCATCTTTTTGGAAAGCATTTGGATCATAATAGTTAGCATTTATTGTGTTTTCTCTCTCTCTCTCTCTCTCTCTCACCACACACACACACAGAGAGAGAGAGAGACACACACACACAAAGGAAGTATTGAGATTCATTTTTGGGTCATCTTTGATAATATTTTAGGGGAATGTTTCCCTAATTTCAAGAATGATTTTATGGTTTGTTGCTTTATTTTGGTAAGGTAGGAGTTGTTTGTTCAGATATCTAAAGTGCTTTATACATTTTTTTGTTATAGTTAATTATCACCTATTATTCAATATCTGATTTCCTTTATTCTCTAAGAGTTTAGACTTTTTTTTAGATATAAAGCAACTGATAGAAATTTTCTTTATTTTCAAGAGATTATAGATTTGGAACGAATTTTAGCACTTAGTTATTAGTGTTGGTTTTCTGTGCCTGCAGATGCACAGCAGAGCCTCCTCCTACAGTGCCTTAGATGGAAACAGTAGAACAGGGTTGGCATTATCGTAATTCCCTGCATGGTTATGATACGGAATGCTTAGTATGCTAAGTGTTGTCTTCTCCTTTCTTTAATTTTTAATGTTTACTTTTGAGAGATAGAAAGTGCAAGCCGGGGTGGGGGGGTGAGGGGGTGAGGTAACAGAGGATCCAGATTAGGCTCCGTGCTGACAGCAGGGAGCCTGATGTGGGGCCCAAATTCGCAAACTATGAGATCTTGACTTGAGCTGAAGTCCGAGGCTTAACCGATTGAGCAACCCAGTCGCCCGCCCCCCCCCAAAGTGTTTTCTTATATATTTTCTGGTTTTTGGGTTTACTTAATGAACAGAATATAAACTCTTTTAGCACATGTGTCTTTTTAGTCTTCCTATTGTTGTGTCCTGTAAATATTTGTCGAATGAACTAACCATTTTCTTTTAAGTAACAGGAGTGATAATTTGTAGAAATATATCCCTGTTTAAAGAGATACTAAAGTATTCCCTAAATAAACATTTTGTTACCTGTTTCTGTCACTTATTTCTTACTCTTTATGGGAAAGAAGATAAGTAAACAGCCGTATATGCAAAGAGGATAAATTTAAATGGTAAAATTAATTGGAGGTCAAGCAGGAAAAGAGAATAATGATTTGGACATTTTTTGGATTGTGGGGAAACAATTTGGTTTGGAAAGGATTTAAGCTAATTTTATTCAGTATTTTAGGTGAAGTTAAAGACACTTCATGTGGGCTACATAGCCTTTATCATTTATGATGTTTCTTCTGTTTCCCCTACCCCCTAACTTTTCTTCTGGTAAAATATATCCAGTTCCTTCTTGTATAAATCGGTGATACCTATGTTGAAACAGTGCTTCATGAATGAATAAGGGCAGATGAAATGTTGGTGAGTGTGTTCACAGGGTGAAATTCTTTAAACTAGTATATTGGCCATTATAAATAGTAAGACAGTATTGATAGAATTAAAAGAAAACCAAAGGGCATAAGAAATTTTGATCAGGGATCAGAGTGTTATTACTAGTCACTTATGAATGAATGTTTTGAAAAATTTTCAGATATTATCAAGCATTCTGATTCCTAGCATTTTTATTTCATTTAAAAATGTTTATTGTTTGTAATAATCTGTTCTTTGGTAAACCCAGATGCTTGATTATTGTTGTTCCCTTTGCACTGTATTTAAAACAGGTATAGAAAAAAAAATGTCGAGTATGGTTTTTCTTCTGTGTTGAGTGATGGCCGTCAGTTAGCAAAGGAGAGCAATATACAGTATCTTGCTTGTAGTAAGTCCTTGGTAATTGTTGGTTGAATGATAAGTCCAGGCTGCAGATATAGTGCAGTTGAGAAGACGTATTTCTTTCTTTTTTTTTTTTTTTTAAATGTTTTTTTATTTATTTCTAGGAGAGAGAGAGAGAGACAGCGTGAGCAGGGGAGGGTCAGAGAGAGAGGGAGTCACAGACTGAAACAGGCTCCAGGCTCTGAGCTGGCAGTCAGCACAGAGCCCAACGCGGGGCTCGAACCCACGAACCGCGAGATCATGACCTAAGCGAAAGTCGGACGCTTAACCGACTAAGCCACCCAGGCGCCCTGAGAAGACGTATTTCAATCTCTTATTTGCTCTTAGAATAAGCTGTGAAATAAAAGTCTGACAGTTGAGAGTGGTTAGCAGGTGTTGAATACAGGTATCATTGTTTACTAGATTTATTAGTTCTTTTTATTGAGGTATGCTTTACATAGCCTAAAATCCACCCATTTGTAAGTATACGGTGTACTGATTTTCAGTCAATTTATAGTTTTGCAAACATTATCACAGTCCATTTTCATTAACCTCCCAAAATTTCCTTGACCATGTTTACAGTCAGTCCTTTCTCCCAGGGAAGTTAGCCACTGTTGTGTTTTCTGTGTCTAAATTTTTCTTTTTTTGGAAATTTCATACAAGTGGAGTCATACAATATGCAGTTATTTATTTTGGCTTCTTCGACTTACCATAACATTTTTGAGGTTTATCTGTGTTGTAGCATATATCAGTATTTTATTTTTTTCTTAAAAGTTTGTTTATTTTGAGGGAGGGGAAGGGGCAGAGAGAGGGAGCCACCCAGGCACCCCAGTAATTTGTTCTTTTTAATTGCTGACTAATATTCCATTGTATAGATATGCCATATTTTGTTTATGAATTCACCATATGTGTAGACATGTGTTTTTATGTCTCTTGGCTAGATTCTAAGGATTTGGATTGCTGGGTCAAACGGTATATTTATACTTAAGTTTTTCTTTTTTTTTCTTCTTTTATGCTTGATCTTTTTTTTTTTTTTTTGAGTTTATTTATTTATTTTGAGGGTGGGGGGAGCTTGAACAAGCAGGACAGGGAGAGAGAGAATCCCAAGCAGACTCCATACCGTTAATGCAGAGCCTGATGTGAGGCTTGAACTCGAGATCATGCCATGAGCCAAAATCAAGTTGGATGCTTAACTGACTGAGCTACCCAGACGCTCCTCTTATGCTTAAACTGTTAAAAAACTGACAGACTTAGGGCGCCTGGGTGTCTCAGTCGGTTAAGCCTCCGACTTTGGCTCAGGTCATGATCCCACGTCCATGGGTTCGAGCCCCACGTCGGGCTCTGTGCTGTCAGCTCAGAGCCTGGAGCCTGCTTCAGATTCTGTATCTCCCTGTCTCTCTGCCCTTCCCCTTCTCATGCTCTTTCTGTCTCAAAAATAAATAAAACATTAAAAAAAAAAAAACTGACAAGCTTTCCAAAGTGGCTGTATGGTTTTCCGTTCCTGACCAGCAGTGTATGAGGGTTCTAGTTTCTACAAATGTTCAGAGAACACTTGGTATTGCCTATCTTTGTGATGATAACCAGTAACCATGATAGTACATTTTATTTACTAATGATAAATGATGCTGACCACTGCTTCATGAGCTTGTTAATTTTGTTTTTTAAATTTTTACTAAGATATCATGAGTATGGTCTAGTAAAAGGAGTTTCATTTTGTATCCCACAGGCCAATTTAAGTGTTTAAAAATAGAATACAAATACATATAGATTAGAGCCCTTTATAGATGAGATTATCCTACTGGCTAGTGTCTACACATGGAAGGCCCAATTAATACTGAGCATTTTTTTTTTTTTTTTTTTTGGGTTTAAGCCTGTGGTACCTTTTGCTTCCAAGTAATGAATGAGTCTTGCTGAGCTGAATAGGCCCTGATAATGGCAGTGAAGTCTATACTAGTTGAGTTATTTCAAAGCTACAGATCAAGTTGAAGTACTTCTGACTTAAATGTATGGCCTTTCATTGTTTCTTCATTCTGTTTTGTGCTGATACTTTCTTTTTGATTGTTTTGGATTATTTTGAGCATCTTGAGTAAGCTTATAAACGGATTTCTTTCATATTGACCTAACATTCATCTTTATAAATTCTTCTGTTTTACATAAAAATTAAAAAAAAACAACAATTCTTTGAGCTCTTGGGTGGCTCACTCAGTTGAGTGATGTCAGCTGAGGTCATGATTTCACAGTTTGTGGGATTGAGCCCCATGTCGGACTCTGTGCTGACAACTCAGAGCCTGGAGCCCATTTCGAGTTCTGTGCCTCACTCTCTCTCTGCCCCTTCCCTGCTCATGCTCTGTCTCTCTCTCAAAAACAAATAAACATTAAAAAAACCCACAACAATTCTTAGTATTAATTTTGTAAGTTGGTTCCTATGAGAGTGGGTAGCTAACTGGTGTTTTAAACAGTGTTCCACTTCTCTTTAGCTTACGCTTTCGGTACCTGTCCGAATTTCACATACAGATACTACTTTCTTATTCATAGGTGGCATTGGATATGGACTTGTGGGATTAAATTATGAGCAGAGTTTTGGAATTGAATGAAGACAGTGCTCTTTTCAGATGTAAAAGTAGCTGCCATATTTGTGATATTCTGTGTCAGGATATGACCTTACGGTTTGCCTTGTGTTTCAGTAGGACTCCTTTAGGGATCATTCTAAAAGCATGCTTATTGAAATAGAAGTGTTCTGTTTCACTTCAGATTGTAGTTTTTGAGTTTTTATTAAAGATCACTCTAAATGGAACTTTAGAAAGGAAAATTTAGGAAATAATTCTTTAGTATTTAAGATGCTTTAAGTTATTAAGCATGAATTTTAAAAATTTTAATTGTTGTGATAATCATTTTTCTGAAATGAAAGTGCACTGCCACAAACTTTGAGGCCTGCAAGATGTAGGGAAATGTGTTTTTGTATACTGAAACCCTTGCAAAAATATTTCAAGTATTAAATGTGTGAACATCAGTATGATTTAAAAAAATTTTTACCTTTTTAGGATAACTTACAGGGTTATAGTTTGTAGTAATTAGGACTTTTATATACATACATATGACTATATTTTATTGTATTACATAGTGAATAATGTTCAAGTTGAAGTTGAATGGTTAAAAATGATGTGTTGTGATTGACCAGTTTGCCTGTGTTGAGAGAGTCATATTAAAAATATCTTTTGTATGAATCATTAGATTTTTTTTTAAGGGCCACTAATTGGTCATACAATCAGCATATATTGAAATTAGTAAAGATTAGAGGAAACATACCAAACTTGTTATTTTCTTTCAGAGAAATTAGATATCAAGTCAGAAATTAGGGAAAGAGTTCATGCAAAATTTAAAGTTAATATTGATAACCATGTTGTAGCTATTTTAAATTTAGCAAAATTTGTCTGGAGTTAACAGAATATTTGGAGTTGCTTTTAAGTATCAAAAACATGAACTTTGACTTTTTGTATTGGCTTCTCAATGGTGATATTTCTCAAAATTACTGAAATTAATAATGCAGACGAATAATGATGAACTTCTTCCGAACTTTAGATGTATAGCATGATGTTAGTTGCATCAGTGTGAAACAGTGTGACTTACATTTTTTCAAAAGAGGCAGTTTTAAGGAAGCTTTAATTTAATAATGCATTTACAAAAATTTTCCTACTGGATTAAAATAAGAAAAAAATACACAGATATAGATATATCTGGATATTTAAGAACTTACTACCAATATAGTTTATGTCTTGGTTATTATAGGTAATATTTTAATTTATATCTGCTAAATCCAATAGCTAAGGCAGTGGTTTCAAAATCTTGTAATACATAGCCCTCAACTAGAGATCTTTAGAAATATTGATGCCTGGGGTGCCTGGGTGGCTTAGTCTGTTGAGTGACTCCTAATTTTGGCTCAGATCATGGTCTTGTGGTTTCTGAATTTAAGCCCCACATCGAGCTCTGTGCTGACAGTGCAGAGCTTGCTTGGGATTCTCTCTCCCTCTCCCTCTGTTCCTCCTTGCCCCCCCCCCCCGAATAAATAAACTTAAAAAAATAGAAATTACTGATACCTGGCTTACAACCCCCAGACATTCTAATGCAATAGGTTAATGTAATATGACCTGGAGATACTAGGAGTTTTAAAAGTTCCACAGGTGATTGTCAAGTGCAGGAAAGCAAGGGAACCACTGAGATGAGAGGTGCAATATTGTAATTTAAAGATTGGCAGAGAGGGCACTTGAGTCCAAAATGTGTCTGAGAAAAGGAGAATACTTATTTCTTTTTCTTCCTTTATTTTTTGGATAAAGCCAGAAAGCCAGAATTATCTGATGGAAGCCAGAATCATACCCAGGGTACTTGGTAGAAATGGTGTCAGATCCTCTGATTTAGAGTGGTCTGTGGTGGGGCAGTAATTTACATTTAAAAAGCATCTCAGGTGGTTCATGCAGGGTAATCTGCAGATCAAAACTTGAAAAACTTGTAGGTGTTGCTTCTTTTACTGACTTGACAAAACCAAAACCAAACAAATAATCAAGATCTCTTTGGGGGCGCCTGGGTGGCTTAGTCGGTTAAGCGTCCGACTTTCGCTTAGGTCATGATCTCACAGTTTGTGGGTTCGAGCCCCGCGTCAGGCTCTGTGCTGACTGCCAGCTCAGAGCCTGGAGCTTGTTTTGGAGTCTGTGTCTCCCTCTCTTTCTGACCCTCCCCTGCTCACGCTGTCTCTCTCTCTCCTAGAAATAAATAAAACATAAAAAAAACAAAAGATCTCTTTGGCACACAGAATTGTGTATGTGGAAAAGGCTGGTGAATGGAGAGATGCCAGTTTCTGAAATATCAAGGGTCGTCACATTTTCTGTCTTCCTTTAGGGCTCCATAGGAATCAGACCAAGGTTTTTCTTTTTCTTATTTTAGAAGGAAATTAATTTGCTTTGCTGAGCTTTTCTGAAGGGAGAATCAGACAAGATAGACCAAGTAGAAATGGAAAACAGTTTTTATTGTGGTAAAATACACACTGTATAAAATTACAATGTAGGAATGTTACTGCATCATACACTTTCATGAGAAATGTAGTCTACAGAGACTTATTGGCCTGGAAAATACATAATTTTGATGCTTCACATTTAATGGTGACAGGGAAATTAATGACAGGCTGTTTAATCAGTGACAGTGATTTCATTCAGAAAGAAAAATTTCACTAGAAATGTATGGTCCTTCAGAGCATAGCACCTAAAACAGACAGCATGGTGTATGTTTATCTGTGAATGTGCCTGTGTTTAAAAATTAATAAAAGCATACAAAAACTATTTTATGGTCCTTTTAAAAGCAAGCAAAAAATAAAATGCTGTAAAATATTCAAAATCTTTATATTAAACTTTTGAAATTTCATTTTCAGAGCAGCCTTCAGGTTATTGGTAATATTATGTAACAGTCGTATTAACATGTTACTGTATAGATATTTTTACATGCACATTCTTTGCAATTTTGTCTCTTTACATCATTGAAAATCAGAGAAAACCAGATAATTCATACATAGTGGATAAGTTGTCTACATTTTTCATTCTCTTCAGCATTCTATATCAGACTTCCTCTTGTGTGTCTTTTAATTTTGGTGGTTAAGGAGTATGTAGGTATTTTAGAAATTTTAAAAAGTTTGCATTTATTGATTTTTGTTATAATAGTTATAGCTATTAGAGGAATGGCAGTTGTGATTTTTGTCTTATTTTTAGTATTTGAAATCTTTAGCAGCTTACTTTTTATAGATTCTATCTTGTAGTTAATAAAATTGTAAACTTTTGCGGTCAAAGCAATATTAATTAGTATTTATGAGACTGTAGAGTGACACATAGTATCTTTAAAGCTCTAAAGATTTATGGCAGTTTGTACTTTAAAATTTATCTATCCTTTCCAAATTAGTAGTGAATAGATAACTAAAATGTGAAACAAATCTGAAGCTGGGTGGTCCTTCTTTCACTGACTAATACACCTCTGTCGCTATCTTTAAAAGTTTGTTACATGCCAGGTGCCAGGCGGCTGACTCAGTGGGGTGCAAGGCTTTTGATCTCGGACTTGTAGGTTCCAGCCCCATGTTGGGTGTAGAGATTACTTTAAAACCTTAAAAAAAAAAAAAAAAAAGTTTGCTTCATGTGATTTATTAACATTTCATTGGAAGTATTTTTTCAATTTAGAAACATTTTGCAGTCTGGTCATTAGACTCCTATAATACCTCCGTATTGCACAGGATGTTCCAGCATTTCTAAAAATTTAGCAGAATGCAATTTAATTTGAGACTTAGTGATTTGTGATATCATGTTCATGCTGAAGCAGTTCTGAGGCATTAATTCAGTTATAACTGTGGAATATATGTTTCATGATTGCAACATTTAAAATTAAAAAATATATTCTTTTAAATGTTTTATCTCTGAGAGAGAGAGACACACACACACAGCATGGGGGGGGGGGCCAAGAGAGAGAGAGAGACACAGCATGAGGAGGGGAGGGTCAGAGAGAGAGGGAGATAAAGAATCTGAAACAGGCTCCAGGCTCTGAGCTAGCTGTCAGCACAGAGCCCGACGCAGGGACAAACCCACGAACCCACGAACCGTGAGATCATGACCTGAGCCGAAGTCAGACGCTTAACCCACTGAGCCACCCAGGCACTCCTGCAACATTTAAAATTAGAATAGGAGTATGTTTTGTTAATGTTGTTACCTTCTGGCTAAAGAAGAATTTAGTCATAAAAGCAAGATGTTTACATTATAGAAGAATGAGAAAACTTACCCAAAGGATTTTGCTGGTAGTTCTGAAAGCCAGTTTATGCAAATTTTTTCCATAAAAGCATATTTTTTTGTAAAAAAAGGGGAGCTGTAAAATTAAAAAATTTGAGGGCACTGCTGAAAACAGGTTTCCATATTGAAGACATTCCCAGACTAGAACACAAGATGATACAAATAAAACTAAATTTAGAACTAATAATAGGAAACTCTAGTAAAAATTGGCTTATGATATTTCCTACAGAGGGAAGCCATAAGTAAGACACTGAATACATTTTTAACAAGTTAATTACTCAGTTTTTGGAGGAAAGTTGGTATGAGAGGATTTTATAACTTTATCATAGGTAAGTTCATCTTTTAAGATAATATGGAGAATGTAAGTTGCTGGCATAATATTTTACTATCCTACTTTTTTTCCTCTTATAAACAGAATTGTCCAGTCTGGTTCAAGTTATAACAGATCTGTGAAATGAAAGTGTAAGAATCTGAAAGTAGCGTACTTATTTCAGATAAGTTTTTGTAAACAAAATTCCATTAAAATAACTTTATAAAATGGATCTGGTTTAACCTGTATTAATATATGAAAAAACAAATTAATTGTTTTCCTTAAGAATTTTTTGTTTTTGTTTAAGATAGTAAAGGTGGGGAAAAAATGAAAGGAAATGCCTTGATAATTTTCAAATGTATTTTTAAAAACAGAGTAGTATATTGGCAAGAACACTGGGCTTGGGGTCAGAAGAGCTAAGACTGGTATTAATTAATTAGATGTTTTATTATCTTCTTGACTGATAATTTATAAGACTATATCTGTCTTCCTCAGGGAGATATGAAGATTAAATTCAGTGGGAAACTAATTCTATATATTAGCGTTCTGTAAACTGTGCAGAACTTAAGCTTTATTTTTTTTTTTACAGACAGTTGAACTATCTGTAAAATAGCCTAAGTTATATATAACTGTCTTCAGAAAGGTATGTGCAGACAGAAATCAGTCTCCTGATGTTAGCCTTGTTTTTCCCAAAGATGGGAGCTCATTATTTGGCACATATTAGTTTTTCTAAAGTATCAAATCACTGAATAAAAATTAGCATATTTATTTTTTAATTCACTGAGGATAATTAGTTTCATTGGGTGAATACTTGTGTACATTCATTTTTTGGCTTACTGTATTCCAGCTGTCCGTTTTTCTCAGCTAAGGTTTATTCTTTTAGAATAGGGATGATATTGAACTATGAAAACAGAGTCTGGTGTTCTTATGTGATGTTAAATTTCAGAAATCCTGATATATAAATACTAGGAAGAGTCATGATAAAAATTTTAAACCTTTAAGTTATTCACTTGCAAAAGTGTTTTAAATAGGGTTTAAGAGAACATTTGGGTTTTACCACTTGTTTTTATCTGTGGCTTGAATTTAGCAATGTTTGGCCTACTTTAAGTGACAAGAGTGAGCTTAGCAAGCAGATTAATTTTTTTAATCTTTTATTTATTTTTGAGAGAGAGAGAGAGCAAGCAAGGGAGGAACAGAGATAGAGGGAGACACAGAATCCCAAGCAGGATCCAGGCTCCGAGCTGTCGGCACAGACCTTGATGCAGGGCTCGAACCCACAAATCGTAGGGTCATGACCTGAGCTGAAGTCGATTGCTTAACTGACTGAGCCACCCAGGTGCCCCCGAAACAACTACTTTAGAACACATCAGTGTGTCACACTACTTGTGCCTAAAACAGTAGAATGGTGTATCATTTTCCTTTTTTTCCCTGCATATAAAAAACATGAATACTTGCAGGGTTCTTTTGCTAACTGAAATGCAACTATAGCATATCTATTGTGTTGTATTGCTTTTTTCATTTATTTGGAGGCCATCCAATCAGAACCTATAATTCACCCAGTTCTTTTAAGGAGTATTCCATTGTATGGATTTGCCTTAATTCTTAAAGCTTTATTAAAATTTTTTAAGTTTATTTAGAGAGAGCACTTTCATGGAATCATGAGATCATGACCTGAGCTGAAATCAAGAGTTGGACGCTTAACTGACTGAGCCACCCAGGTGCCCCTGGATTTGCCATAATTATTTTACTATTTCAGTATTGATAGACATTTAGATTGTTTTCTTCTATTGTAAACATTGCTGCAGTGAACATCACTAAGTATTTTTGTGCATATCCAGAAATGGAATTGTTAGAGCATGTGCACATTTAAAATTCCAAAATAATCTTAGTTACCTTTTTTAGAGGTAAATTGAACTCTCCCAGTAGTAATACACATATTCCCATGTCTTTGCTAGGTAAATATCATCAACCTTTTGCATTATTTGCCAGTCTCATAGGTGAAAAAAACACAGTAGCTCCTTTTTTTTATATGCTTTTCAGTATTCGATTACTAATGAGATTGAGCACTTATTAATCATAGTTTTAATTCTTTTTAAGACCCATCTCAAATATATTTTCTCTGTGAGGTCTTCTCTAATTCTTACTTCTCCCTTTCTCTAACTCCAGGCAATGACTTTCTTTCTCTTCTCTTACTCTGTTGTAAGTTATTAGAATCATCATGTATTATGATTATTTACCTATTATGTACCAGACCATGAGCTCTTGTAAGGTTGTGACCATGTAGCATTCATAATTTTTCTATATTTTATATCTCAGTTTATTGGAGATTTGGGAACTATAACCTAGTTTTTAGGTAACGGGGTATAAATATTTTAAAGGTAATTTCTTTTTTTCCCCTCTTAGTTTAATTGAGATAATAATTGACATACAGCACTGTATAAGTTTAAGGTATACAACGTAATGGCGGTACTTAAATATATTGCAAAGTGCAATGCACATTACCACTATAAGTTAACATTCATTACCTCATGGTTATGTAGTATTCATCTTTATGTCTCTGCCCAGTGTCTAGCACAGAGCCTATGTATAGCATTTAGTATTTGTTTAGGAATTTTTATTAAATGGCTAATCTGATTCCCAACTGGGAGTCTAAAGGTTTGCTGCCTTCTTTTTTGCAGGAGCGGGGAGGATTGGCTCTTAATGTAATGGTTCTAGGATACCCCTTTGTTTTACAAATGAGGAATTAAGTCTGAAGTCTAAGTCTAATGTCTTCTCTGGTTAATGAGATATTTTTATTTCTTTATCTTACCCTACTAGGTGTTGTGAAACCTAGTACAGCTCCAAACGGGGTTACTTATGGTCAAGGAGAAATACTGATTTCTACTAAGATAGATGGCGAGCTTTTCTCAGTTCCTATAGATTAAGCCTAACCAGCGGGGCTTTTGCCTGATAGTCTTAGCTCGTAGTCTTAAACCAATACAATTTATCCAGACTTCATTTGGCTCCTTCCAAAGAGCTGTGAGTCTTATGACCCAGTTGACATAGACGTTTCTAATTGTAAGCACTGGCTGACTCCTGAGAGGCCTCATGCCTTTTCTTTTAGAGAATTCCTGAAACCTGTCCTAGCCGCTTTCCCGGGAAATGATCCCACCAAATCCCATTTTATTAGTGCCTTTTCCTGCCCAGGATAAAAGTCCTCATACACTTCGCTTCTCACTCTTGTTCCCTCACCTGTTCTTCCCTTCCTTTTTTCAGATACTTTCAATATTTCTCACCCTCGTTCAGTATATTTCTCACCCTGTTCTGAAGTTAAACATAATCACTTGCTTCTTCAAATTCTTTGCTGAATGTTACTTTTATCTTTGTTTAAGTAATAACGCCTATCTTTTTCTTAAGGGCAAGTCCTCTCTAGTGGAACTTGTACCTTTTATTCTCTACAGATCCCGGTGTGGAGAGGACGGGAGGTGGTGTCCTTCTTACCTGGTACTGCGGCACCTGTGATACCTTCTTGTTAAAATTCCCGTTATCGAGTCTCGTGTAGTTGGGGTGTACGTCTCGGCTCGCCCATTGAAGACACAGACTTCTGACTCAGTCTCCCTTTCTGGGCAGGATTGTGCCACCATTCTAGGTGAATCAGTGTTTATGTGAATAGAGTACCCAGGACCCTGGCTTCTCGGTTTTCTCATCTCTAGTGGTGATCTTCCCTTAACTCATTTATTTACTCTCATGAAGCTACTCTGGACCTTACCATTACTTGAAATCAGTTTTATCTTTGAGATCATTAATTAATTAATTAATTAATTTATTTATTTTTTAAATGTTTTATTTATTTCTAGCAGAGAGAGAGACAGCGTGAGCAGGGGAGGGTCAGAGAGAGAGGGAGTCACAGACTGAAACAGGCTCCAGGCTCTGAGCCGGCAGTCAGCACAGAGCCCGACGCGGGGCTCGAACCCACGAACCGCCAGATCATGACCTAAGCGAAAGTCGGACGCTTAACCGACTAAGCCACCCAGGCGCCCCGAGATCATTAATTTAAACATTCTGCTCCTGAGCTCCTGTCCTTTTATTAAACCGATTCATTGATGCATTTGAGATCTGCGGTTCCTTGCCACCCCTCTCCACAGAACGGTTCCTTTATAACGGGCAGGTAAGGATCTGTTGTCTGTCACTTCAGACCTCTTGCCGGAATTCGGTTTCCTCGCCCTGTTGAATTTCTGTCGTATGCATCTGCACCTAGACTTTGGATTCGTTTGTTTCTCTGGCCTTGTGAAAGGTGTTCGTTGAGCTCTGATGGAGAAAAACGTTACCCAGATTAAAAAAAAATTCCTGCCCAGACTAGTGGTTCTGTGAATCCATGGTCTCTGTTTCTTGCACGAGCTGCCAGGTGGCAGAGCACTTCTGTCCCATTCTCCTTAGGGGCTGTTTTAAGCGCCCTCTTCTTTCTTTGAACAAAGTGTGCTCCGCAGATGGTCTTCTCACTTCATGAGAAAATAGAAGCCATCAAAGGAGTTCCCTTAAATTTCCTGTTACTTGACTCACGAGTTTATCTGCTCTGCACCATTTGTGCTTCCTTTTCCTTCTCTTACAGTGGATGAGTGTCCATCGTTCTGTCTCAGGCTGATTCTCCAGCTGTGCTTTGGATCTCATTTTCTCCTTTCATTGCTTAATTCTATTTGTCTTTCATCTTTCTTTTAATTTGGATTCTTTTTCATTTGGCTAACTGTGTTCAAATGTTTCACCTAAAACAAAAAAACAAACGATCCCTGGAAAGAAATCTGAATTCTGTCTACCTTTTGCCCCTTCCCGTCATCAGCAAAACAGACTCTTCTGTCTCACTTTCTGTTCACTCCTTGGTCCACTATAATCTCCCTCCCATCCTCTCCCGTCACTAACACTGCTCACTGCAAGATCGTACTGATTCCTTGCTGCTAAAACTATCATTTTATCAGATATTCAGAAGTACTTGATACTTCTCAAATTGCCCTCTTCTCTTGGCTTTTATGATAGTGCTTGGAGCACCTCTAGCTGTTTCTTTCAGGCTTTGCTCTCTCTTCTCTGCTAAATGGCAGCTTATTATTTTCTTTTTACTCATTCTTTGCCTTCTCCTTAAGCTTGTGTCTGTTTTGGGGACTTTATCATTTATATGTTGATAATTTCTATTTTTCCATCTGAAAGCTTACCTCTGTGCTTTAGGCTCATACATCAGCTAGCTACCTACTAGGCATCTCCTCTTGGCTATCCCAGAGATACTTAGAGGTCAACATCTCTATGATATTATTTTTGCCCCTTTGCTCTCAGATCTCCTTCGTTTCCTGTGGTCTAGCTTGGATGAAGCCAGAAATCTGGCTATTTGGGTAATTCATCCTTGACTTCGCATTCAGTCAGTCACTAGATCCTGTGAGTGTTGTCTCCAACATGGGATTCACTTCTCTCCCATCTGACTGCTACTTTCCCACTTCAAGTGCTTGTCATAGTTTTCTTCAGTTGTTAGGATATTCTCTTCCCTGTTATTCTTTCCCAGCTTTCTATCCATTCTCTACTCTTCCCACCAAACTACTTATAAGATGCAGATCTAATCATATTATTCCAAAATTCAGAGTACTTAAATAACTAATTTCCCATTTATTCAGGGAAAAGTTCAAAATGCTAATAATTTCTTCAAGATTTGTTAATAACCTGAGTTGACTTTTCCAACCCTATCTCTTGCAACCTCTCTTCTTCCTCCCAAATTTTACTCATATTAAATAACTTGATTTGAAGCTGCTTTCTTCCCATTTCTAAGTTTGTTTTTTTTTTACACATAGATCTTTCTGCTTAGAATGAAAATGCTAACTCCCCAAATATTACTAATATGCAGTATGTGGAAATATTTCTGCCTCATTGTACTTAGTTTGGTTTGAGTTCAGATTTTGGATGGAGAAGACAAATGTGTATTTACAGTGATATTTTAAAAGAAACTGACCTAGTTATATATTTAATTATAATGGATGGTTGGTTTATAGAAATCAGAAAGAGGATTCCCTTATAGAGTGTTCCTAGTGGGGATTGCCGGTGTGAACTCATGCTTCTTGTGAGATTTCTGTTACGAGAAGTGCATATAAAATATGGCTAATGGAAAATGGTAATATAAGTGCTGTACTAAAATTTTCTTTAAAATATAGAAGATATTTTAAATTCTTAATGGTAGGTACTTGAAACTTAGCATATGGAATACAGGGTCTTTTATGTTCTGTCAGTTGGGTTATGCAAATGGCACTCCTGACGGTACTGTTAGGAGGACGTGTGGCTCTCTTGCTGGCTCTGGCAGCACGGATGCTAACGTGGGAACAGTACAGAGATGGTTAACGTGGCCCCCGTGCAAGGGTGACGTGCAGATTCGTGAAGCACTCCGTACTGTTATTGCTGTAGTATACACCTGACACTAATAGAACGCTGTATGTGAGCTGTACTGGAAGTAAAAAACAAAAAGGGCCTGTAGTTCTTACTGTGTTCCTGGCACTGTCCTGAAGTACTTATTAATTTGTTAGATTTCTGTTTCATTCTCTGGTCACATCAGAATGACATTTTCTTTAAAAATATTCTTTCTTTAGAAATGTTTAGTTTCAAACATTTAAAAAATATTATGGCTTTCTAAGTAAAACAGTTACTTGCCCATTTTTTGCAAATCCAATGAAAAATATGTTACCTTTCTGTGTTAAAGTCATATTGAAGTCAGAAAGTCAGAGTAGCATATATTGATCAGTATGATCTCACCAGTTCTTTGAGTAAGGTTTTATTTATTCTGTAGTGAAAAGATTTAATGTCTTAACATTTCTGTGTGTTGTCTCATTTGATGTAACAATCTGTGAAATATATAAGGCAGATATTATTCTTCCTATTTTCCTGAATGAGCACACTGAGGTTTGGAGAGGCTAAATAATTTGCTCAAAGGACTTCAGCTAATAAATGGCAGAGCTATGGAAAGATCTGTGCCGTTAGAGTGCTAAGGTAGTATTCTTTCCTCATTATTATGCCTATTTTCCACAGTACAAACTTGAAACTCGGTATAAAAAATTGGTAGCTATAATTTTTGGACAAGCTGGATGGTTATTTTATTTTTTTAATTAAAAAAATTTTTTAATGTTTTATTTATTTCTGAGAGAGAGAGAGAGAGAGACAGCGTGAGCAGGGGAGGGTCAGAGAGAGAGGGAAACACAGAATCTAAAGCAGGCTCCAGGCTTTGAGCTGTCAGCACAGAGCCCGACCTGGGGCTCGAACCCATGAACCGTGAGATCATGAGCTGAGCCGAAGTCGGACGCTTAACCGACTGAGCCCCCCAGGCGCCCCTGGATGGTTATTTTAGAAAAGTAATTAATATAAAATGTTCTAACATTAAGAGGATTTCAGATTGTAGAGTATTTTTTAAAATCAGTGATTGTTCAATTTATTCTCCCCCATATCTTCTTAGGTTCAGGTTGAACCTCTCCAAAAGTAAGTTGTGGGTTTTTTACGGTTTTTAATTAATTAGTTTTTTTAATGTCTCCAGGTGGAGAGAATAATTAGGTTTTTTTTTAATGTTTATTTGTGTGTGTGTGTGTGTGTGAGAGAGAGAGAGAGAGAGAGAGAGAGAGAGAGCGAGCTTGTGAGTGGTAGAGGGGCAGAGAGAGAGGGAAACACAGATCTGAAGCAGGCTCTAGGCTCTGAGCTGTCAGTACAGAGCCTGATGTGGGGGTAGAACCCTCAAACCATGAGATCATGACCTGAGCCGAAGTCAGACGCGTAACTGACTGAGCCACCCAGGAGCCCTGAGAATAATTAGTTCTGTATGGTCTACCCTCACTGGAGGGTCTACACTGTGATGGATAATTCAAGAACAGTACATTATCCAATGATCACTTCTTATTTGTAAGCCTTTCAAGGGCTTGTGTGGAATATTTTGAAAATGGACGTGTGTGGAATTCTGCAGATTACGCTAATGGACCTGCAATCTGAATCCTAGACTTGCATGTGTCTAGTTTTCCCTTCTTGGCATGNGCAAATCTCCCATATTATTGAAAAGGATTACTATAAGGAGAGCTGCTGTTACTCTTCCTCTCAGACTGGTTTGCTCTCAGTGGTGTATTTAAATTGTGACATCCTCATTTTTTCTCTTCTAGGTCTGGCTGGAAATTAGTAACCATGCCGTTTAAAGTAAAGGAGATGAAAGAAGTGGTCTGTCTGTTATTTATGTTTGGATAGCAGAGTTAGGGAGAGGTTGGTGATGATTAAGGAATTACAGTATCTTTAAAGGCCATTAGTATTTGTTAGTGTAGATTCTGTTTGCTGATCTTTCAGCGGAGCATGCAACTCTTGATCTTGGGGTTTGAGCCCCAAGTTGAGTGTAGAGAATATTTAAAAATAAAATCTTAAAACAAAACTTCATACCCATTAAAAAACAACTCTTCATTCCTTCCTCCCGCTGCCCCTGGCAACCAGCCTTCTACTCTTGGTCTCTATATGGATTTGACTACTCTAGTATCTTACATGAGTAGAAGTGTGTAGTATTTGTCTTAGAGTATTTGTCAAAAGGCTTATTTCCCTTAGGATAACACCTTCAAGGTTCATTCATCCATGTGTAGCGTATGCTAGAATTTCCTTCTTTTTCAAGTCTGGATAATACTTCATTGTATGTATACCAATTTTGTTTATCCATTTATTGGTGGATGGACATGGGTTCCTCCCACCTTTTGGCTGTTGTGAATGATGTTGCTATGATCACAGGTGTACTGTATTCTGTAAGACAGAATTTCAGGTCTTTTCAGAATATATCCAGAAGTGGAATTGCTAGATCATATGATAATTCTATTTTTAATTTTTTGAGTAACTACTGGACTGTTTTCCATAGTGGCTGCACCATTGCACGTTCCCATCAGTAGTGCACAAGGATTCCCATCTCTCCACATCCTTGTCAACACTTGCATTTTAAGGGTTTTGGTTTTGTTTTGGTTTTTGGTTTTTTGGTTTTTTTTTTTTGTAATAGGCATCCGAATAAGTATAAGGTTCTTCTCATTTCTATTTATTTTTCTTCTGCTTGTAGGCTTAAATTGTTCTTTCTCAGGTTTTTCCTCAGGAAGCCTAAATTGTTGAATTTAGATTTTCAGATGAAAACTTGCATTTTTAGTATAAATTTCTCTTAAAGACTGCCTTTGCTACCACCCACACATTTCAAGTAATTGTAATTTCGTTTTTATTTGATGACACCTTAATTTTTGAAATATATTTTTGCTGTATATAGTATTCTAGGTTGATGGTTTCTGTTTTACTTTTGGTACTTTGACTCCATTGCTCCACTGTCTTCTGACTTGCATTATTCTTTTGTTTATAATGTTTGTTTTTTTTTTCAGAGTTTTTTATTCTGACTGGTATTAATCAGTTTGATCATGATGTACCTTGTTTTCTTCATGTTTCTTGTTTTTGGCTTTGTTTGAGCCTCTTGATCTGTATAGTTTTGGTTTTTGTCACTTACAGAGTATTTCTAGCCCTGATTGGTTTACATGGTTTTTTTTTTGTTTTGTTTTTTGTTTGTTTTTTCCTCTTCTTTTCCCCTCTCTGGTGACTTCCAGTTTTATGTGTATTCGGTTACTTCACTTTGGCCCACAGCTTACTGATACCCACTTATTTTGGTCTTTTTACTACCCCTGTGGGTTTCATTATGGCTAATTTCTGTTGTCATGTCTTCAAGTTCTGTTGTCTTTTCTTCTGCAATTTCTAGTCTTCTGTTAATACCATCCAATGTATTTTTTCATCTCACCCATAATATTTTTATATCTCTGGATTCTTTGAGTCCTTTTTTATGTATCACATGTCTCTACTTAACATTCAGTGTTTTCTAAATCTCTTTTATTTATTGTAGTAAATATACATAACATGCAGTTTACCGTTCCAACCACTTCAAGTGTACAATTCAGTGACACTAAGGATTACGTTCACGATATTGTGTAACCATCACCACAATCTTTTTTTTTTAAGGCAGTGTCTGTTGCTGTGTGTGGTTGACCATGTGAGTGGTTTTGGCTTATAGGATGTGAACAAAAGGGGCTTGTGAGTGGCGTCGAGGAAAAGTCCTTATGGGGAGCTTGTATCCTTGTCATTTCTCTTTAATGGCTGGTGTTGGTGCTTGTTGTCTTTCATCGTGAGGTGGAAGCAGTGAATTCGCGTTGATGGCAACAGCTCTGATGATCCTGGGAGCTGCTGTGTCCACCCTGAACTTTTTTTTTGTTTTCTTTTTTTGAGTGGTACAAACGGGCTTCATTGTTTGTAATGGGAAGTGAAAGAGAGGAGGGGATATGACAGCTTCAGCTTCTGGGCCAGTTCCAAAGATTACATCACTGTCCTTCGAAAGGACCCTTAACTGTTTTAAAGCAGACATAAAGGCACTAAGGGGCATTTTCTGTCACTTGCAGCTGACCCCAATTCAAACCGATACTTAAGAATTACCATCATTTCTTTAATATTGTCAAAGAAGTAACGTTTTTAGAAATGTGCAGCAAAGGGCAACTTGTTACTTCAGTGGCTTTAAAACATTGATAGTTACCCGTATTAGAATTCCTTTTATGAATGTGCTTGTGTTTTACAGACATTTTATTTCCTGCATGTCTTTTCCCCAGCAGCCCTGCAGTGTTGTATTATTGTCTCTGTTTACTCTTATTGAGGTTTAGAGAAGGAAGTTATGTAACTTGGTAGTGATGGAGTTCATCTTCCATTTCAAATCGGACTCCAAATCACACACTTTTTTCACTAAGTCGTGCCTTTTCTAATGCCTCTCTTTTATATCTTTATTTCTGAGACTCCTCTGGTTGGCAAATTAATCTAGGAGGCACCCTGTACAAGTGACTAATTGTTTCGAGTCACTTCTTTTGCTTATTAGTGAAGAATGAGAAGTTAAAATAAACTTTACTGCAAAGTTGAAAACCACCATAAACCCTAGCCTAGTAGTAATTCAATCTTAAAGGTTTCTGTCATAGATGATGGTTATTCTGAAGGCCTCAACCTAGCCTTTGTTCAAGTCTTCATCAGTTAAAGTTTAGTTTTAAGTATGGTTAGCTTTAAATTACTGTACCTATGATCCAAGGAAAACAGCTTGAATCTTCTAGTTTATCTCCGTTTCTTAATTCATTGAGTAGCTTTAAAATTATTTTTAAACATTTGTTTATTTTTGAGAGACAGAGGCAGAGCGTGAGCAGGGGAGGGGCAGAGGGAGAAGGAGACACAGAATCTGAAGCAGGCTCCAGGCTCTGAGCAAGCTGTTAGCACAGAGCCCGATGCAGGGCTTAAACCACGAACCTTGAGATCATGACCTGAGCCGAAGTCAGATGCCCAAAGAACTGAGTCACCCAGGCACCCCAGAGAAATTTTGATGCAATTTTGGTTTTCATTCTTATTGCAGTATTTTATTATTACATAGTAGAATTCATAGGATAAACACATCACATGTTAGGAGCTAAGAGTGTCAAGAATTACTTGAAATATATGACCACATAAAACATTTACTTCTTAAAGAAATTAAATTTTTGTAATCTGTTCTGACAGAATATTTTTAAAGCCTGGGTGTTCCAGAACCTGTTTAACCTGTTATCTCTTAAGGGCAATGAAGACTGATTGCATACCTGAAAAAGAAATTCACTAATGGAGGAGACAGATGCCAGAACTATTGAGAATAAGTCCTTGTTTGTGTGACCTTTTAGTTTGTTGGACCTTTTTTTTTTTTTTTTTTTTTTGTGGGGTACAGGAAATTAAATGCTATGGAAGGATTTGCCATTCCCAGCTGATCACATGTTCACTGTGCTATAGAATTTCTTAATGCTACATTTATAATTTTACAAATCCGGCATGCTTTTTCTCTTTAGTAATTGACAAAGTGTAGATTTATGTTTAACAAAGAAAATAATTTAAAATTGGTAATACTAGATATACAAATGTATAAATTCTGAGTGTTCTTCATCTGTTGAGATCTACTAAACCTCTTCCGCTAACCTTTGTTAATTGGATACATGTAGTATTTTTCTTCTTCTTTTGCTTTCACAGTACTTAACCTACTTTTTAGTTCCTCAAGTTTGAGCACTACCAGTTGAGAGTGGTCTTATTGAGTAGTTCTTCTCTCTTTGTCTCTCTCTTTTAAAGTATAGTTGATACAATGTTATATTAGTTTCAGATGTAGAGCATAGTGGTTTAGCAATCCATTCTGTACACTGTGCAGTGCCCAGCATGGTGAGTCTGTCATCAAAGTTATTACAGTATTATTGTCTATATTTCCTATGGTGTACTTTGTATCCCTGTGACTTATTTTGTAACTGGAAGTTTGTACCTCTTAATCCCTTTTAAGAGAGCTGTTTTAGAATGTATCTAAAAATGCCTCTGGCCAGTGTGGTAGCCATTAGCTGTAAGTGGCTAAGTCAGTTAAACTAATTAAACTAATTCAGTTCCTCAGTTGTAGTCGCCTTATTTCCAGTGTTGGGAAGTCACATGTGGCTGGGGCTCCCATGCAGGACGACACAGAGAACGTCTTCGGAGTTACTCAGCTAATCAGATGGTGGCCTGAAGAAGGCGCATAGTGTGACTTTTATGATTTCAGTTATGTCATTTAATAATGTAATTAGTAGTCTTAATTTCTAGCAGAGGTCCTTTAGAAAAGTAAGGTCTTTCATATCTCTCAAGTCTTTCTTACCAGTCTATATTTCGATGAACCGTTTCTCACTTTATTTTCAGGAAATTTTCAGAGTGTTGCTTAGTTAACAGACACGTAGGATTTGCTCCTGTTAAATGGCTTGCCAGAAAAAATTTTGTATATCATTTTAGATGTTTATTATATCCTGACTATAGGAGTAATATATCGTTACTATAGAAAATTAGAACATGTAAAAACAATATAACAACCCGAAGATAATTACTCCTACCATTTTAGATTGTTTTTGTTTTTACTATTTTCCTAATTTTGCTAATTTTAATTTTGTCTTTAATATGGTGTCATAAGGATTTTCCTATGATATTGTTAATTTTTTTCTTAATCTGTTAAACAAATGTACCACAATACTGAATTAAGTGGTTTCCATCATAATTTGTTTAACCATGCCCCTGTTTTTGGACATCATGTTCAGTGTAATAGTGCTCTTTGTTTTGTAGCACTGATTACAAGGGTATGTTCTATAACTTGAATATAATCCTTAAAAAAAATTTTTTTTTTTACCCTTTATAATATGTATTTGGTTTAAGTTTATGTCTTCTACTAGAGTATAAGCCACTTGAATTTAAGGACCATGCCTTGACTACCTTAGATCTTTTTTGCAGTGAGACAGGATATAAATAGTTACTTTATATTTGTATTTCTAATTTATAGCACTGTGCTTGGCATATAGTCACTCATTTATGTTTGACAAATTGAATTTAGATAAGTGGCTTGTCCCCTTCTCATAGATTTTTGCCTGTAGCTAAGAATATGCATGCAACTTTAATAAAAGAATAATTCAGGTTTTTTGGACACATTCCTTGAGTTTAGGGAGTATAGTCTCATTTGTAATTACATTTTCCCCCTTTTTTTGCAGCTCTTTTCATGGGAGAAAGGTTTTGGTTATGCCGTTTAAGGAGATGAATAATTTTTCAAGGAATTCATGTTGAAGCATATTTGCCTGGGTTTATCACATGCCACAGTATGGTTTAGCTATTTGAAGAACATCTTTAGTGGCAAACACAAAACCGTGAATCCTGGGTGCTGGGATACTGGCCACATTTAATTATGATACAGCTTTGTAACTTCTAGAAGTTGATTTCAACTATGTTCTAGTAAACGGAAACATGAAGCAAAATTAACAATATGTATAGTTAATATTTTGTTTTCTAAACTTATTGGATTTGATGATATAAAATGTTGAGGATACGAGTCCTTATTTTATGCATGAAATATAGCATGCTATATTTTGAAAATTCTGTTGGTGCCAGCAAATGTAGTCCTTAACCATTCATATGATATTTTAAATATGCTTAGCAGGAGTGAATAATAGTAACTAAAAAGCTAGTATATGCAAAGTCTGAATCAAATTTCATTATAGAACATGTAGACAAAACACATAGTCAAAATTGGTATAAAGAGAGCAGCAAATCCAAAGACATTTGTGGTAATGTTTTTAACTGCTACATTGAACAATGAGAGCATCATTGTTATTCTGAAATACAAGTTATTGGCTAGATAGTTTTTCAATCCATTTTTAATATAATATATTTTAGTCAGTCAACAGTATACCCATTTCATACTTCTATATTAATACATTTAAGTCTACTTTATTCTTCTTAATAGCTCTACAGTATTCTATTAGATGTATTTTTTCTTTTCCTTTTTCTTTTTTTAAAGTAGGCTTCATCCCCAGCACAGAGCTGAACACAGGGCTTGAACTTAAAACTGTGAGATCAAGGCCTGAGTTGAGATCAAGTGGTGGACTCTTAACCGACTGGNTATTTTACAAAAAAGATATTCTTACAATTATATATTTATATATTTATGCAAGTAGTAGGAAAAAGCTAGAATTAATTTTTATTTCAGACATTTCAATTAGTGTTATATAATTTTACAATAAGAACAAAATAAAATTTATGATAATGAAAAACTTCCTTTAAAAACTTGGTTAAGTATTTGAGGGAATAAATGAAAGTATTCTCTCACTTCCTAACACCCACCAAAACAAACTCCAAATAGTCAAAGAGGATAAAGGCTAAATGAAAAACCATAAACAATGGGGCATGTGGCTAGCTCAGTCAGTAGATCATGTAACCCCTCATCTCAGGGCCATGAGTTCAAGTACCATGTTGGGCATAGAGCTCCCTTCAGAAATAAAATTTAAATAAAGAGCTGTTATCTTAAAACAAACAAGCCTGTAAACAAAGTAAGTGATGCTGTGTACATGCCCATTTGATCTAAGAATAATCTATAAGAAAGCGTCCATAGAGAAAAAAAGTTTTTATTTGCTGAAAGTGAACAAAACTAAAAGAGAGTTAAAAGATAACAAAGTGAGAAAAAACAAAGGCCCAAAAAAGGTAGAACATGTACTAATATTCTTAATATAAAGAACGTATCAGGGCACCTGGGTGCCGTGTTGGTTAAGCATCTGACTCTTGATTTCAGCTCAGGTCATGATCTCATGGTTCCTGAGATGGAGCCTCACCTTGGTCTCTGTGCTGACAGCGTGGAGCCCGCTTAGGATTCTCATTCTCTCATTCTCTCTCTCTCTCTCTCTCTCTCTCTCAAAATAAGTAAATAAACTTAAAAAAAAGAGCTTATATAAATATTCACCATACAACCTTAAATATCAAAAGAAGAATGTTTTAAAGAATTTAGTTCTCTAAAGGCCATAGTTGTGTCTAATCTATTGAGTTTTTTTTTTAATTGAGGTATAGTTACCTACAATGCTACATTAGTTTTAGGTGTGCAGCATAGTGGTTTGACAACTTTACCAGGTATACTCTGCTCAGGACGAGTATAACTACCATCTGTGATCTTAGAAGACTTCTAAGGTACCGTTAGCTATATTCCCTATGCTGTACCTTTTGTCCATGTGACTTATTCCATAACCAGAAAGCCTACACTTCCCATTCACTTTCACTCCTTTCTACTGAATTCTTAATTTTCACTCGTTTCGTTTTTAAGTTGTAGAGTTTTCATTTGGTTAGTTGATAAAATATCAGGTTCTCTGCTGAAATTCTCCCATCTTTGAACACATTAATAGCAATGACTTTGAGGTTTGTGTTAAATTTCTGGATTTCCTTTGGCTCTGATTTAAAAAAAGATTCTTCTGGTTTTATGGTATTTTAGTTTTATCTTGTATGACTGCTAATGTTTGATTGACTGCTGGGTATTGTGTGTGGAAAAATGTTGAATTAGGTAATGTTAACTTTCTTCAGGGAGATTTATATTTTCTGTCAGGTTTGAGACAGACCACCTTAATCTCTTCAGTGATTGAACAGAGTTGAGGCAGATTTTCAGTCTTTTGAGGGTTGGTTTGTTCCTGTTTTTTATTTCTGGGGTATAGCCCTTTAGCCTGGACTTTTTCTTCTTTGTGAGTCCCAAACTTTAATTTTTATGTTCCCAATCTGATGAGAGTTCTGGAAGCTTTCTTCAGCTTCTCAATTTCCGAGTTGCAGCGTTCGTTGTAGTCAACTTTAGGCTTACGTCTTTGCCCCGTTCCCTGTGTTCTTTTACTCTCAGCAGTAGAATTAGCTTACAAGTTAGCCTATCATTGGTAGAGGTAGAAATCCCCTTGTTATATTGTCCACATATTACTTGTTTCTTTTTACTTTTTATTATGTTTGTTTATTTTTCGGAGAGAGAGAGTAGGGGAGGGGCAGAGAAAAAGGGAGACGGAAGATCTGAAGTGGGCTCCTTGCTGACAGAAAAGAGCCTGACATGGGGCTCAAAACCTCGAGCCTCAGATCATGACCTGAGTCCAAGTCAGACGCTCAACTGACTGAGCCACCAGGCACCCCTGCTTGTTTCTTCTTAAAGTTTTTAGGGGTTTGATATATAACAATTATTCTCCTGCTGAATTCAGAGCTGGTTGAGAATTGGAGGAGTCTAGACAGAGATCTGAATGTCCTATGTATTACTGGTAAAATCTAGGACACAGGACGGATGAGTTCATGGTCATGAATAGATTTGGACTCTCCCAACAGATAGGTCTGTCTCACAGAGGTGGAGTCTTCCTTGCTGTGTTTATCCAAACAATGAGAGTAGGTGAGAATTGGTGTGTATTGTTTATAGGGATCGAGATTCTAGAAAATTAATGTAGTGTAACTTTTGTGATCACTAAGTATCTGCTATATACAATTTAAGATTCTTCCTTCAATAGGCCTTATATTTTTATAAATTATGGCCATAGAGCATGGATTTATATTTAGGTTGTAGTGTTGCGCACGCCACGATATAAAACATTGTTTCTTAGTCTCAAGGACTAAGAATATTCCATTACAAAATGGAATATTTTGTGGTGATTATGCTTTCAGTATGATGACCTTTATATAATCTAGTTATTTGTCTTTTACATTTGGAATTTCTATGAGTCTCTGTGTTGTCCTCAGAATTCTTAGTATTGCATATACCACAATGATGTTGGCAGTATCTTTTATGAGGTCTGAACCACATGACTAAGCAAGCACAGTAAGTATAGGAATCTACCACTTAGAACTGCTTGACTTCTTTTAAAGCTTTTTTAAAAAAAATTTACTTATTTGTTTGAAGAGAGAGAGGCAGGGAGAGAGGGAAAGAGAGAGAATCCCAAACAGGCTCACAGTGTCAGCAAACAGCCTGACGTGGGGCTCGAACTCATGAACTCTGAGATCATGACCTGAACCGAAATCAAGAGTCAGACACTCAACTGACGAGCCAGCCAGGCACCCCAGAACCGCTTGACTTTTAACCCCCAAGTCCCACTTTAACCTGTTTAAAAAAATTGTAAGTTAAGACTTTATAGTAACAGTTAATGTCATATTTAGTATTTTCTGAAGGTTGAAGTTTGTGGTAAAACCAGGTAACACTAATATAGTCAAGCTACTTCCCTTAAAAACAATTCACTGAATTTTGGGATCAGATTACTGTAACATGGACTAAGGAGAAGTGAAACATACTGATACTTATTTATAGGGAGATTTGCCAGGAAAAGCCCATCTTGGTTTGACTTTTATTTTGCATTAGTTCAGACCATTCATAAAATCTCTCAAAGAAGAAGTTTTGACATAGCTTTTCTTTTAAATGATTGGCTTTGTACTTAGGAATATTAAACTACATTTTTGTATTTTATATATTTTTATTTTTGTGATTTTTTTTTTTTGGTTGAGGCAAAGGGCAGATGACTGAAATAGGTTTTCAGATATAGAACCCCAATGTGTAATATTATTTCTGTTGGAAATTAGCATTTGTTTTATACATTTGGATTTCATTTACCATCAGAGATCCAGTTTGGTTAAGCTAGATGGAGTCATGTGTGTAAGTAACTTAATTAATGATTGTCAAACTATGCCTATGAATACATAATATATGTATGTTTTGGGTTAAATTCAGATATGTTTGTTATTTAAGAATTTCTTTAAGATCATGTTTTCTGTCTTTGGTGTGCAAGAAAGGAAGGTCATCTATATTACTTGGTGGCATAGGAGGAAAAAAAACATTTATAAAATGAGATGTTAGTGATTTGACCACTTCATGTATAGAAACCGTAGGATCGTTTTGCAGATTTTGGGTTACACTTTTTTCTTAAATACTTACCATTTGGTATGTTTTATAATACTGTAAACTAATTGAGATCATTGTGGTAGGTTTAATTATAGGTTTAGTAGTTTCTCAAGGAAATGTGGTAATAAAATCAGAGGCCTCAGTTTAATATGTCCCTTGATTTGCACTATTGACCTTTTGGAATCTGAGTTTACTGTTACTGCCCCCCCCCAGAGAAGACTTGCTTTCTCTATGTATTTATTTGTAGTTTTCAATCAAGTCTGATAACAATTCTTGTCTCTTAGCGTTGAGTGTTTATACTGTATTTTCCACGTGCTGTTGGCAAATATTGTTGTTTTAGCTGCTGCAGTAGTACAGTTTGCTTTCTGATGGAAATCCGGTTTGCTCACCAAGCTCCTCAGAGCAGGGACATTAGCTCATTTGTTTATGCTGTAGACATATTTATTGAAATGATACGCCAGAGCTATCAAATTAGCACTAGAGGTCTTTTTACCTACTTAAGTATACTTGCTGTGATTGAGAAAGTGAACTTATTTTGTATCTTAAGTCCTTTGTGTCCCAAGGACTTTGTGTACATTTGGTGTAATAAATATCTATGTAGCAACTACCCATGCCAGGTCCTGGGTTAGGTCCTGGGAATGTTGCAGTGAACAAAAGAAAAATTCGCTGCCATCAGTTTACATTTTAATGGGCAGTCAGATAATAATAATTTTATTGTATATAAGATAGTGGTTTACGGTAAGGGAAAAAAGTAAAGCAAGGAGGAAGATATGAATATATAGAGTGTTGGCAGTTGAGATGGTAAGGTTTCTCTGAAAACTAAAGACCTGTTGGAAGTAGGTCAGTTAGCCATGCAGATACATGGAGGTGATCATTTCAGACAGAAACCGCAAATTCAGAGGTTTTGAGTCAAGAACATACCTTGGTGTGACTTTTTAAAAAAAACTCTTTAGGAAACAATTTTCCAATTTAAGAAAAAGTTTTCAAAACTTCTGTATCACTTTGCTGAGATCCCTCATTCAGGTTTTGTTAATTGCCCAAATTATGTTCTTTAAACCAAAAGGATCTAATCCAGGATCATGCATTACCTCCAGCTTTCATGTTTCTTTAATCTCCTTCAGTTTGGAACAGGTTCCCAATCTTTCTTATTTTCATGCTGTTCACAGTTTTGAAGGTTATAAACCACTCGTTTTGTAGAATATCCTGCAGTTTGGGTATATCTAATGTTTTCTGATTATTAGACCCAAGATATGTGTTTTTGGCTGCAATTTTATAGAAATGATATTGTGTTCTTAATCCTGTTTTGTGGCATACAATTTATCCAATTAGGTAGTGTTAATGTAGATCACTTGATTAAAGGTGATGTCTACCAAGTTTCTAGTTACTCCCTCCTCCTCTGTAACTAAGAAGTGTTTGTGGGGAGATACTTTGGGACTGTGCAAAATCATGTTTCTGTTCCTGCTTTTACCGATTGGTTTTGGTATCCATTGAAGTTTCTTACCTAAATTAATTTTTACTGTGAACATTGCCAAATAGTGGTATTCTCATTCAATAGTTCTTTTACGTTTTTTAGTTGGCATTTTACTCTAAGAGAAAGAACTCATTTGCTTTTATTTGTATCAGAAATTCTTTTTTTATTCAATGGGTTAAACTTCATTATTGTCATTATTTTAATACTCAGATTGTCCCACATTTGCCACTGGGAGCCCTTTCAGATTGGCTTGCATGCCCTTTTGATGTGATCCTATCAATCTTTGTGTATTTCTTTTAAACTTTATTTAATTTTGAGAGAGAGAGAGAGAGAGAGAACGTACGAGCACGAGTAAGGGAGACACAGAATCCTAAGCTGGCTCCAGGCTCTGAGCTGCCAGCACAGAGCCTGATGCAAGGCTCAAACCCAGGAACTACGAGATCATCACCTGAGCCAAAGCCGGATGCTTAACCGACTGAGCCACCCAGGCGCCCGTGTGTACTTCTTTACTTTAAAAAAACAAAACAAAACAAAAACCAAACAGCTTTATCTTGAAATAATTATAAATTCACAGGAAGTTACAAAAATAATACAGAATGGTCCTTTTTGTACCCTTTACCCAGTTTCCCCCAGTGTTTATATCTTATATAAGTATATTATCAAAATCAGGTTATTTGCATTGATAGGATGCATATACATAGTTTTATGCCATTTTATCACCTTTACATAGCCTTACTTTCGCCACAAGATGCTACAGGCTCATTTTATAATTTTCCTGCTCTAGTCCTAGAATCAGCCATTTCTCTAAGGATCCTTAATTTCTTTTAAAGGAGAGTACTGTTTCAGAACCATGTTCTGGGGCCACCTGGGTGGTTTAGTTGGTTTAGTGTCCGACTCTGGATTTCAGTTCAGAACGTGATCTCCCAGTTCGTTGGATCGAGCTCCAAACTGGGCTGGGAGCTGACAGCACGGAGCCTGCATGGGATTCTCTCTCTCCATATCTCTCTGCCCTTCCCCTGCTCACACTCACTTGCCCTTTCTCCACCACTCTCTCTCAAATGAGTAAACTTAAAAAAAAATTTTTTTATTATTTATTTATTTTTTAAAATTTTAAATGTTTTTTTATTTATTTCTGAGAGAGAGACAGCATGAGCAGGGGAGGGTCAGAGAGAGGAGGAGACACAGAATCCGAAACAGGCTCTGAGCTGTCAGCACAGAGCCCGACACAGGGCTTGAACCCACGAACCGTGAGATCATGACCTGAGCCACTCAAGCGCCCCACCCCCCTCCAAATTTTTTTTAAAATAAATCTGTATGTCTCAAGCCCTCCCTATTTGCTCTAGCCACACTACCCTTTTTAAGGTTTTAAAATCATGGCAGAGGTCAAATAAGTGGGAATGGGGTACAAGGTAGCCCTGGAGCAGTGACGCTTTCACAAGGAGGAGTGTCTGAGCAGCACCAAAGTCTAATGAGTAGGAAGCTGGCAACATATGGAGGAACCAAGCAAATTAATAACTGTATGATAACAGGAATCAGCTTTTACTATTGGGAGAGGAGGTACAAATATGGCAAAAGAAGGAAGCTAGAATGAACATATGGTATTGGAATGGAAGTGGAGATATCAGTCTGAACACATTGTTTTCAATAAAGATATATGGAAATATAGATGTAGATGTGAGTGTACACACACATACCTATGCTTCCTTCATCTGTCCACTGGAAGAGTCTAAGTACAGAAATACTCCAATAGCAGTGGGCTCACCCAGCACCCAGAATGTGGTTTTGTTGGTTTTTTCCCCTTAAGTTTATTTATTTTGGGAGAGAGACACACAGCACGCGCACATGTACCAGTTGGGTGAGGCATCTGGGTGGCTCAGCCCATTAAGCGAGCGACTCTTGATTTTGGCCAGGGTCATGATCTCAGGGTCTGGCTAAGATTCTCCAGCCCACCACTGCCCCATGCCCCTCCCCTGCTGGCTCATGCTCTCTCTCTCTCTCTCTCTCTCTCTAAATAGGGAGTACAATGGAGATAGACTAGAGAGTGTTAAAGGTAGAAAAACTAATTAGTAGGTAAGAAATGAGAATCTGAGCAAACATAGGGGACAGGAGTGGAGAACAAAACTGAGACAAGAATAGTTTGCAGTAGAGAAGGAACAAAGGAAAGGATTTCTGAACCTGACTTTCGTAGCATGGCACTGCTTACCAGGTATAAAGTAGGTAAGGTACGAATGAGAACATGACTGATTAGGGTTTGGACATGTTGATTCCAAGATGCTGGCTAAATACTTATTTTCACATCAGTTTTGGGGAATATATTCTATGCTTGGAATGTGAAAAACAAAAATTTTTACCCTTAGGGAAGATAGTAAATGATTCTTACATTTAAGGACTTATGATCTCCAACCTTTTTATTAATGTTTATCTTATTTTTGAGAGAGACAGAGCACAAGCAGGGGAGGGGCAGAGAGAGGGAGATACAGAATCTGAAGCAGGCTCCAGGCGCTGAGCTGTCGGCATAAGCCCAGTGCGGGGCTTGAACCCATGAACCATGAGATCATGACCTGAACCAAAGTCAGACGCTAACGGACTGAGCCACCAAGTGACTGAGCCATGTGGGGCCATGTGATCTCCAACTTTTAATCTTGTATCCCATCAGTAAAAGATACATCCTCGAATAGATGTGTCTTTACAGTTTGTATATATGGAGCTTTATATTAAAATATTATGTGTATCATAAAATACACATAGAAATCTATAAACAGTGTTTTTTGAGATACTCATTTTATTATGGTACAAAACTTTACTTACTCAAAAATGCTTAATTCCTTTTTAACGTTTTGGCTTAACATTGTGTTTCAGTGATTTAAATACCAGGTTGGAAGTTCATTTTATTCTGCTACTGAGTTTTAAGGACTGTCACAATTTTGGGCCTTTTGTTTTATTTCACAAAGATACATGGATACAAGTGGAAGCATCATCAGTGGCTGCAATTACTAAATCCTGATACTCCTTTTCCAGTTCGGCCTACCATTCGTACAGCTGGTTTTTGTAGTTGTTGGCATTCACTTAGCAAATTTCTGTTTTCCCTGGTGAGGCCACTACTTGAAAATAAAACAGATGTGTTTAAAATCTGCTAAATGTCTGTATTTTTAACTGGGTCAGAAAATTATGTTTCCAAGTTATTAAAACACGGATGTGAAAGTTAAAGGCTTTAATAGGCAAAGCATGTTATTATCTGTAAAATTTACATGTGGATAGAAACATTTCTAGACATCTTGGGAGTCAGAATACTTTCTCCATAGCAAAAATGTCTTCCAAAAAGGAAGTTTTTCTTTTCTTACTTATTGTTAAAATGTCACCTTTACTTAGACAAAATCTATTATTTTTTTTCCAGAAATATCTGCTAGCATGTTAACAGGTATTGGTTATCATAGACAAGGCCACACATTGGAGTACTTGGTTTTTTTATAGAAGAAAAACAGTCATTCATCCAGAAGTTCAGTAACTGTTAAAAGTTCATTGGGACAAGATAGCCAGAAAACTTTTGTATGAAACTTTGTCTCACAAAGTATAAGAGTCTGTTACACTTTAACGATCTTATTTTCATAAACTTTACAACGTTGATGACATGTACTACTTTGCCCTCATAAGGATTTAACTTCTTAGTTGTAAAAACTTGTTCTGTGAGTGATGCAGTGAATGAATTTCATTTGTAATAGTACGTAGGTAGTTGCAGAGGCAGTTTTAAAGTATCAGTGGTTACTACTAAGAGGGTTTTTTTAACTTTTCATTAAAGTAGTTTGCTGTTGAGAATATAATTTCTTCAGTTATAGATTTCCTCATTGCAACAGTATCTGACCATTTTATTTATTCACTCATTCATTCATTCATTAAAAGGGTAGTGTTTTATTTTTAACATTTATTTATTTTTGAGAGAGAGCTCATGCGTACGGGGGGAGGGGGCACGGAGACAGAATCTGAAGAAGGCTCTAGGCTCTGTGCTGTTGGTGCTGAGCCCAACGTGAGGCTTGAACTCACAAACCGTGAGATCATGACCTGAGCCGAAGTTGGATGCTTAACCTACTGAGCCACCCAGGCATTCCAGTATCCACCCATTTTTAAACTGATCAGGTTAGAAAAAGTGAGTACTTTCTTCCAACTGTATAGTAAACCTCTCTTATATTAAAATTTATTTTGTTACTCATTTCTTCAACATTTCAGTTATTCGTTTGTCTTCCAAAGATACCAGCCATCAAGAAAATACACTTTAGTTTTTTACTATATTGTTTTTCATATATTTTAGCTATTTGAAACAAACTTTAGTCAGAAGAACTAGTGTTTCCCAGTGCTGTGTGAATGTTTAAGAAAAATATCTTTTATTGATGTTAAACTAACAAAACAAGAAAACTGAAACACAAAAGAGGCTTCCAAATATCATTAAATCTAATGGTAAACTTGGTAAAGTAAAATTGGTGAAGTGCTGGATAGAATTCAGACATGAAACATTATGCAAAGAATTATAGAGATTTTTTTTCCATATTCTTGTTTAGGTTTTAAATATCTTTCTAATTGTGGTGGCTTTGGCTTTGTTCAGTCATAGACATGAAATACAAATTCCTGAAAAGCTTTGTCTTCTGGAAAAATCATGTACCATAACTAACAAGGTTTACGAGAAAAAATAGGATAGGATCAGACTGTGTAAAACCTATGCAGCTTGTAACCAGAACACTAACAAAAGCAGTGACAATTAAGATAAAAACATCAACACAGAATCACAGACATTTGAATTTCTGCAGCTCTGAATCCTCAGGCTTCTGCGGTTTTCTTTCAGATTTAGGCCCATGAAGACCTTTACTTCCATAGGCACCTTTATTGTTTGTTTGTTTGTTTGTTAGCAAAGGAAAAATGTCTTTTTCATTTGAACTTGTAACCTCCCTTGATAGCTTAATATCATGAACAGTGTAGGGGTCTTTGAAGCTACTATTTATATCTTAGGAAAGCATTTTGGTGTGAATTTTGACTTTTTTTCATAATGTCTTATATTTCGAAGACTTTCTTTTTAATTTGGGAAAGCTTGCGCATCATTTAGAAACATTAACAGGGGCGCCTGGGTGGCTCAGTTAACTGACAAGTTGGTTAAGCATCTGACTTCGGCTCAGGTCAAGATCTTGTGGTTCATGGGTTTGAGCTCTGTGTTGGGCTCTGTGCTGACAGCTCAGAGCCTGGAGCCTGCTTTGGATTCTGTGTCTCCCTCTCTCTGCCCCCCTCCCACTCACACTCTGTCTTCTAAAAATGAATAAACATTAAAAAAAATTTAAAAATTTTTGTTCTCAAAGGAGCTCAGTGTCCTTCACATGGTGAACCTAGTTAAATGTGATAATAGCCACGAAAATGTAAAATACTTACCAGGAGGTTTAGCAAGAAATATATAGAATATATATAAATAATACTTTATTGTAGGAAATCAAGAATTTAAGTTGATGGAGCAACCTACCTTGCTTTTTGGATGGGAAGTCCAGTCTTCCCAAATTAATCTGTTAATCACTATAAAAATCCCAGTTCAAGTTTTGGGTAGAAGCAACACTTATTTGAATTCCAGAGGACTCTCAGGGAGAAGAAGAACATATGATTTGTAGGAGGCAGAACAGTGAAGTTTCAGGATTTAAAATAGGATATGTTTCAATAGAGATATGGACAGCTAGAGATAATAAAAGAGTAACTTTTTTGAAGTCTAAATTTGTTAAAGTGTGTTCTGTAGTACTTCATATCTTGAACACTTAGTGAATATTTAGATTTTATACTATATTATCAGTTACAAAATGCACCACAAAAAATGTTAGAATTTAAGGGAAGAAAAGAATAAAACCACATAACTCCATGATCATATCACATTTCTGTATTTGCTTTGTTGCATTTCCATTCAAAGTTTTTCATATGCATACTTAGGTAGAATTATCATACATTCAGTATATTCTGTGCTTTCTTTTAGCATTAATATTTTGTATTAGTTTTAACATAATCTTTATAGCCATCATTTTTAATGGTTGCTTAATATAGCTCTAACAAGCCATAGTAAAATCTTAGTTTTTCTTTCCCAGATTTTTAGGTTGCTTTGAATTTAAATTCAAATTTAAATGCTATCATAAATAATGTTGCTCCTAACACTTATATGCTGTAGGTCATCATTCCTAGATTTTAATTGGCTGAAAGAAAATTTCAAGCTGTATAAAGTTGAAGTAAGATTGAAAACTACTTAGGAATAAAAAGTTTGTTAAGTAGATTATAAGTACATTCATAATAAAAAATAGGTATAATGACTAATAGTTTTCGGATTTAACTTTTGTTTCATTTGGCTTCATAAACAATACATGATTAGTTGTCAGACTAGCCCTGTGATTTAGATGTTGTATTATACAGATGTTGAAAATGAAATTTAAAGAAGTAAAATAGTTTTCTTTATGGAACACATTAAGTTAGTAATGTAACTTTTTTAAAATGTTTTTTTTAATTTATTTTTGAGAGGCAGAGAGAGACAGAGAATGAATGGAGGAGGGACAGAGGGAGAGGGAGACACAGAATCTGAAGCAGACTCCAGGCCCTGAACTGTCAGCACAGAGCCCAACACAGGGCTCGAACTCATGAACCACGAGATCATGGCCTGAGCTGAAGCCGAATGCTTAACTGAATGAACCACCCAGGCACCCCAGTAATGGAACTGTTTTTGGTCCCATCTGTTAGTATCAAAGATGTGCTGACAGGTTTAGATGTCAATGTAAAATATAAAACTTTTAACCCTACATCCCTTGAATTTAATCCCTAAATGCAAAATATCTATTTATGTGGTATCTAAAATATTCGAAATAAAAATAAGTAACATTGAGTGATTGATTGATCATATGGATAGGGTGTGTTTGGAGATGAAGCTGAAATTTTAACTTCAAAACTTGTGGAAATTATTTTCTATATATTTAGGTTCTTGGTGGAAATCATATGGGCAGACTTCTAGTTATAAAATGAATGAGATGGTTCTGTGCGTATAATTAACAGTTGACTAGAATCAGAGATTTGGAGGATTGTTCTTGGTCTTTGACTGAAAATATGACTCAAGTTGTTTTACCTTCTAGTAAAGTAGGCACTAGTAAACAAAACTTTGTTTTACCTTCAAAATTTGAAAAATGCAGGAATAGCTCTATTGTTAGAGTGGTTTGACTGTCTCACTTTCTCTGTACATACATCCACAAAGATATAATAAATGTTGCCTTGTGTTATTGGCCATTATCTCCAACATTTCTATTATTATTACTAATAATATTATTATTATTATTGATATTAGTATTTTCTTTGTATATATTTGTTACCTTGAACGGGCAGGTTTTTTGGGGGGGGGCGTGTCCCACAGTCTATGTATGGTACTTAATTTTGTGAGTTACAGTTATGCAAAATATTTTTTAAATTTGATTTATCTACAATTAGCAACTTAAATTTTATCTGCTAGTAGCTTTTCAACTGAATACCAGTGTTAAATTAGGACTAGGATTCAGTCAGATGATGTATCAACCTGATAGTTAAAACAATTTTTTTAATGTTTGTTTATTTCTGAGAGAGAGAATGTGCGCCCACACCCAAGAGCATGAGTGGGGGAGGGGCAGAGAGAGGGAGAGGGAGAGGGAGAGGGAGAGGGAGAGGGAGAGAAAGAGACTGAATCCGAAGCAGGCTCCAAGCTCTGAGCCCTCAGCACAGAGCCATACGTGAGGCTTGAACTCAGGAATCACAAGATCATGACCTGAGCCAAAGTTGGCTGCTTAAGATAGAGCCACCCAGGTGCCCCAACTATTCTGTAATCTTATAATGAGGAGGAAGGTAACTGATTTTCTGTTTTATTCTATAGGGAGTAGTAAAATATTATGTATTACTTGAGGAGGAAAACTTTTTTTAGAAGAAAAGACACACAATTTTGATTTATAAACCAAAGTAATGTAAATACAATTTGCTGTTAACTTTATTCATGTGTTTCTGAACATTATACTACATTATGATCTGTACTTTGGTTCATATCTTCCTATTGATTTAATACTTTTAGAAAAGAAATTTAGAACCTAGTTAAAATACTAAAAATACTAATAATTACTGGGGCTTGCTCATGGGTAGCCCAGTTGGTTAAACAGCTGACTCTTGATTTGGGCTCAGGTCATGATCTCATACATAGTTTGTGAGATCAAGTCCCGTGTTGGGCTCCTTGCTGACAGCACAGAGCCTGCTTGGGATTCTCTCTCTTTCTTTCTCTGCCCCTCCTCCGCTCTCACTCTTAATCTCCCTTTCTCTCTCTCTCTCAAAATGAATAACCTTTAAAAAAAACAGTAATTACTTGAAGGAGCATTGAGCTGAATCCCAACCCTGCTATTTTCTAACTGTGCAATAATGAGGTCTCTAAGCTTAATTTCTTCAATTAAAAAAATGTTAATAACACCTACTTCTACAGTCTACTCGGCAAATTCAGTGAATTACATGAAGTGATATTATAGAAAGTGTTTGACACAGTGTCTGGGATGCAAGCAGTCTGTATATCGTAGCTGCTTTATTATTACTAACACAGGACACTCTCACTATTAACTCTGCACTTAATATTTTGATTAATTCTTTTTCTAAAACATTGATCATGTCAATTATGTGATTCTTTGCACATTAAAAAAACAAACAAACCATGAAGTAGTTCATGAGTATCTCATAGAGATTTCAGTTTCTTAGCCCCAGGACTAGGCCCAAGCTGAGGCCTGTGAGGCACTTGCCATGGGCACAAAACTGAAGGGGGTCCCAAAACTGATGCTGATCAAGATAGATAATATTTTATGACAGTATTTTAAAAATGTAAAAAAAAAGTGATGAACAAAACATAAACATCAAAATTTTAAATAAAGTCAGGAACTGGAAGAAGGCTGTGCTGAGCCACATTGGTGTGTGAGGGGAAAAGGGCACTAGAAATCAGGAGCCTGTTCAAATACAGAGACTTTAGAAGGGCTTAGGATCTGGGTGCCTGGGCAGCTCAGTCAATTGTATGTCTATACATTTTTGATAGACTATTTTTTGATTTCTGCTTGGGTCGTGATCTCAGGGTTGTGGGATCAAGCCTGGCATTGGGCCCTGCACTGAGCATGCAGCCTGCTTAGGATTCTCTCCTTCTATCTCTCTCCCCCTGGCTCATGCTTTCCCTCTTTCTCAGATTAAAAAAGAAAAAAAAAAAAAAGCCTTAAGATCAGTGGGGATTGTATTCTTTATTAAAGGAGTTTCTCCTTCCCCTACAATTCAGAGTTCAGATTTTAAGTACATTTTTTATATAATTACTCATCTTTTTTTTTTTTTTAACGTTTATTTATTTTTGAGAGACAGAGAGACACACACAGAATCTGAGGCAGGCTCCAGGCTCTGAGCTGTCAGCACAGAGCCCATTGTGGGGCTCGAACTCACAAACCTTGAGATCAGGACCTGAGTAGAAGTCGGGCACTTAACTGACTGAGCCACCTGAGATAATTACTCATCTTTAAGTGTTCTAAATATGAATGTTACTTTCTTAGAAACATATTACTTCATTAAGGTACTATATATATTGTTTTAAGGCAGTAGGGAGTTTTAAGAACTCCTTTTACTATAGCTGTAGGTAGTTGAAGAGTTATATAAGCAAATAGGAAAATTGGTCTCATGCTTCATTAAGTTAGCTACTCAAGTTTTTATAGTGAAGGTAATTTATAGGATGTAAAATATGTGAGACACTTTCCCCTAGTATTCTTTTTTCTTATTTTCCTCAGTAACTTTTTTTTCTCTAAAGATTCTTTTTTGTTAGGTGACAGGATGCATTTAGCTTGTTGAATTTAATTTGACTGACAGATCTTAGACTAAATATTATAACACAAACATTAAGGATTTTAGTCATCTGATATTAATAAATGATAGCAGATCTATTAATATGACTTAGATTTTTCTAGGTGAAATAAAGAGTATACTGTAAAAATAATATGGAGTCTACATAAGATTCAAAAGTTTCTCCATGTGCATTTGAGTGGCTTAAAAATGTGTATTTTATTTGCTAAGTTGGATTTCTTTGCTCCCACAGTTTTTAGTTTTGTATTTGTATTTGGAATTGTGGTAACAGGAGGAGGAAATGTATTAATAGTTCATTTAAATAACATTTCCTGGTTACTTATCTGTATATGAGATACACAGAAATATGTTCCCTATTCGTTTGTTGTCTTAACTTTAAAACCTGGATGTTGTTCGGTATTAGAGGAATAGCTTTATTAACTTTAAGTTCAGTAATGTTTAAAATATAAATGTATAATAAAATTCTAATACTGTCACTTATAAACTGTTGACTTGGGCAAGTTTTTTAACCTACTTTATAACTTCAGTTTCTATGCCTACTGATGCAGGTATAACTGTAGTACCTAGCTTATATTTTGTTATAAGGATTAAAATGTTGACAGCATGTAAAATGCATTGCACAGTACATGGCACAAACAAGTCAAGAACAGTTCCTTTTATTAATAACAAATACTACATTGACCTATTACATAATTTATGGCCAAGTTGGAATGCTAGGTATTATTTANGACTGGCGTGAGGTGGTATCTCAGTGTGGTTTTGATTTGTATTTCCCTGATGATGAGGGTCGCTGAGCATCGTTTCATGTGTCTGTTGGCCATCTGGATGTCCTCTTTGGAGAAGTGTCTTTTCATGTCTTCTGCCCATTTCTTCACCGGATTATTTGCTTTTCTGGTGTGGAGTTTGATGAGTTCCTTGTAGATTTTGGATACTAGCCCTTTATCTGATATGTCATTTGCAACTATCTTTTCCCATTCCATCAGTTGCCCATTAGTTTTATGGATTGTCTTCTTTGCCATGCAGAAGCTTTTTATCTTGATGAGGTCCCAATAGTTTATTTTTGTTCTTGATTCCCTTGCCTTTGGGGATGTGTCAAGTAAGAGATTGCTGCGGTGGAGGTCAAGGAGGTTTTTTCCTGCTTTCTCTTCTAGGGTTTTAATGGTTTCCTGTCTCACATTCAGGTCCTTTATCCATTTTGAGTTTATTTTTGTGTATGGTGTGAGAAAATGATCTAGTTTCATTCTTCTGCATGTTGCTGACAACTCATAATTTTATACAATTTTCAGCTAAAGGATATTTTGTGCTGCATTTAACAATTGAAATTCCTAGAATAGTATCTACCTCATTTTGCTGATCACTTCAGACATTCCCAGTTGGTGAAGTCTTTCCAAATTTTTCCTTTTTGGGGAGTAGAGGGGAGGAATGCATTTTATTTGGATATTTTATTTTACTTTATTTTAAAGTTTATTTATTTTGAGAGAGAAGAGAGCACAAGTAGGGGAGGGGCACAGAGAGAGGGGGACAGAGGATCTGAGGTGGGCTCTGTGACAGCAGAGCGGGGCTTGAACTCACAAACCATGGGATCGTGACCTGAGCTGAAGTCAGACGCTTAAGTGACTGAGCCACCCAGGCGCCCCATTTATTTGGATATTTTAAAATAGTTACATATTTAGGTTCAGTTTATAGTGAAAGTGAAATCAAGTCCAGCACTTCATTCTCTCTTGACATTTAAAATTTAAAAGGCTGTGCATTCAGCAAACGGAAAATAGGTCATTACATATATATAGTTTCCACCATGATAATTACAACGGGGAAAAATTGGGTGTCGGCTTGTACCTATTTATTCAGGAAGGCAGTAGTGTACTACACTGTTCTCTGCCTTCCTCTGGTGCTAACTTTTCACACGTAGATAACCACAGTCCGGTACTGGAGGAGATTCGTGTTTTCTTAGCCAGTAATATTAGAGGTGTGGGGATTTAGTAACTGAGCATGCTTGCGGAGATTAGCTCAGGACTTGATTGAAAGCTATATCTGACTTACCTAGTTAAGCAGTTTTGTATAAAACTTGAGCAGAAAGACTTCTTTCAGTCTCTGTTAGGGGCTGAAGTTCAGGTCTAGTTTTGGTTCTTTACCACATCTAGGCCCTTCTCCACCATTGGTCTTACGCTCCCTGCCCTTCCCTCTTCTCTGTCTTTGTACCTTTAATTCCTGTTCGTTATTTGGCATTTTTCTCTCTAGCCCTTGAATATTTTGTGGCAGTGTTGTTGTTGTTGTTGTTGTTTTAGCACTTTTAAATGTTCTTTTAAAAAAGATTTTAAATGTTATCCTGTCATTTCTATGCACGTGGAAGTGATGAAAGGGACAAAAGTGTTAATTTCGTCCATTGCTTTGGAGTTTTGATAGTGGACTTTTCTTTAAGTTTTATTCTTTTTAAAATTTCTGTATCTCATCTTAGTATCACTTTCTACCCACTGAGTCAGTTGAAGTCACAGGCCCTGAAAAACAACCTTACTACCTGGGGTTTATATGAAAGTACGTAACAAGGAAGGTCATAGACACAGGCTTTCGATTAAGTCTTGAGCTAACCCAGCCATTAGATCTCAGTATTCGTTTCATACACTTTCATGAAAATACTGGTGTCTTAAAAAGATTCACAATTTGTTTCTTAATAAGTGATACTAAATAGAATACATTTCAAATGTGACAGTTTACAAATATAAAACTTCAAGTATAAAATGTAACTTATAAATATATATTACCCCATACATTTTCTTTAGATATAAATCATCAGCAGATTCAAATATTCTAGTATTCAAAAATAAATACTATATCAAAATAAAACTGCACGGGTGAGGTATTATCTGATCTTAAAAAATGGCTTTAAAAACCTAATATAGTATTACTGATGAGTGGAACAACCGCTCTAATGTTAGAACTGCTGAAAACGCTCTTTGACTCTCCACTGGTGTGATGTATTATGGGAAAAATGTATAAATTATTTCCACATTTTCTTCTTGACTGTTTAATCTTTACGTGATCCCATCTTGTGATAACTTGTAGGGGGTGTGGAGTAAGCAGGGATTTAGTCCTTTTGTTGATGTCAAGCTGTAGTTTCTTTTTCCCCCAGAGGATTTCTTTTTTCATCATTATGTGTAGATGGAGATTTTAATGCAGTTACTTTTATCATATCTGTATGAAGTGTTCATATTCCATTTGTTCGAAAAGTCTGTGAACTAGAGGAAGAGATTTATTCTTGTAATAGAAGCTTTTGCCTTGTCAATTAAAATTCTTTCTTCTTGTAGAGGTTATGGAGGTATAGAAGAAGGCTTTCCAAATAAATGCACCTTTCTTTGATTTAAAATCATTAATTATGGGTATATCTAAAAATATAAGTGATTCAGATTTTACATTTTAAACCAATAAGTTTATTGCTATTTAATAATAGCAAAATTATACCAAAAAGATCTAGCAGTGATTTGGTAGTTAAAAATAGCTGAGTATGCTAAAATGCTGGAATCCTTGAGAAGCAAGTTCATCTGTCCTGGAGAGGGAAATTGTGGGTGTATGTGTGTGGGATCTCAAAGTATGAATTTAATAATCTCAACTTCACTGGAAATTGAACATTTATTGTTTTTAATGTATTTTTTCCTTTCGGTTCAGGAGAATTAAGATTGTTTTATGTGTCTGCATTAATGATCTCAGTAGGCAAAAAATTTTAATTTTGATAAAAAGATTTTGTAGTTTACTCTTAACATCTTGCCCTTTCTGTTATTAAAGAATATTTTCATAAAGTGTGGACAAAATTTTTGAAGAATGAAAATTAAAAATATGAAGCATAACTGAATGGTAAACATTGCAGTTTCTCTGTAATTAGTAAATTTAAAACTCAAGTTCCCTTTCTAATTTTCCCCACGTTTTCTACCATACTCAGATTCCTAAAAGGCCTTTTAATTGCTGTTTTATTTTTCGCAATCCTCCAGTTCTTTAAGGGCATGAGTTAAGTATGTTGGACCTTTACATTTTAGGTAGTATTTGCTATGTCGTTTCCTAATAGCATGAACTTGGACAAAGCAAAGTCACTTAATGTCTAAGCCTTAGTTTACTTTTTAAAATGAAGAGTATTTCTTCATGCCATCTTCAGAGTTACTTGGGGATGAGACAGTATATGCAATAGTGTTTTAGAAATATTGTTACCTTCACAGGCATATCCTTTGAGTGATTAAAGAGTTTGTTTCTTATTAGTTTTTTTACCCTCAAGTTAGATGTATGTACTTTTTATTATTTTGATTATAAATTTAATGTATGCTTGTTGTAAAAAGTGTAGAAAATATAGAAAAATTGAAAAAAAAAGAAATCTGAACAATGTGTTATCCTATATTTATGTTTTTAGGGGAAATTTACTTTTTCGGGGGTGGGAGATTTACTTTTGAGACTGAGTTTCCTGAGGATAGTTAGTGTCATATATATTTTTGGGTTTTTCTGTTCTTTGTATGCATTAGGCAAAAAAAAAAAAAATCAATGCTTGTTAAGTGAATGGGAACTTCCTTAGTCTGGATGTTTTTCTCCCTCCCCCCCC
>NW_027551571.1:6910607-6937793 GCF_008692635.1 Crocuta crocuta | reverse complement strand
AAAAAAAAAAAAAATCAATGCTTGTTAAGTGAATGGGAACTTCCTTAGTCTGGATGTTTTTCTCCCCCCCCCCCCTCCTTTTTATGGTATAAGTTTCAGGTGTATAGCTTTATAATTGACATCTTGTATACACTACAAAGTCTTGTTACCATCCATCACTATACAGTTGACCCCCTTTAACTGTTTTGCTTACTCCCCACCCTCTTCCCTTCTGGTAACTACTGGTCTGCCCTCTGTATCTAGGAGTTTGTCCTTGTTTTATTTTGTTTATTTCCGATTTTTAGATTCCACATATGAGTGAAATCATAGAGTATTTGTCTTTCTCTTCCTGACTTATTTCACTTAGCATAATATCCTCAAAGTCCATCCATGTGGTTGCAAATGGCAAAATTTCATTCTTTTTATGACTGAGTAGTATTCCATTGTATATATACTCTCTTCTTTATGCATTCATCTATTAATAAGCACTTAGGTTATTTCCATGTCTTGGCTATTGCAAATAATGCTGCAGTTAGCTTAGGGTTGCATATATTTTTTCAAATTGGTGTTTTCATATTCTTCAGATCAATACCCAGAAGTGAAATACCTGTCTCATATTGTAGTTCTATTTGTAATTTTTTGAGGAATCTTCATACTGTTTTCCATAGTGGCTGCATCAGTTTACAGCCCCATCAACAGTGTGCACGGGCTCCCTTTTCTCCACATCCTCTCCAACGTTTGTTATTTCTTTTCTTTGGTTATTCTAGCGTGTGTTAGGTGAAATCTCATTGTGGTTTTGATTTGCATTTCCCTAATTATTAGTGATGTTGAACATCTTTGTATGTACTATCTGTGTGTCTTTGGAGAAATTTCTCTTCAGATCCTCTGCCCGTTTTTTAAATCAAGTTTTTGGGTTTTTGTTGTTGTGTTGAGTTGTATGATTTTCTATCTTAACCCCTTATTAGGTATGTGGTTTGCAGATATCTTCTCTCATTCAGTAGGTTTTCTTTGCTGTGCAGAAGCTTTTTGGTTTAATGTAGTTTCCTTTATTTTTGTTTTTCTTTCCCTTGCCTTTGGAGTCAGATACATATAAAGCTGTCACTGAAGCCTATGTTAAGAAGCTTCCCGCCTGTGTTTTCTTCTAGGAATTTTATGATTTCAGGTCTTATGTTCAAGTTTCTAATGCATTTCAAGTTAATTCCTGTGTGTGGTGTAAGATAGTGATCTAGTTTCATTCTTTTGCATGTTGCCATCCAGTTTCCCCAGCACCATTTATTAAAGAGCCTGTCCTTTCTCCATCATATATTCTTCCTCCTTTGTCAAAGATTAATTGTCCATATGTGTATTGGTTTATTTCTGGACTTTTTATTGATCTGTGTGTCTGTTTTTGTACCAATACCATACTCTTGATTTTTACAACTTTGTACTACAGTTTGAAATCTGGGAGCGTGATTCTTTCTCCAGCTTTGTTCTTTCTCGAGATTGCTTTGACTATTTGTTACCTTTTGTGGTTCCATACAAAGTTACAGTTATTTGTTACAGTTCTGTGAGTTACACCATTGAAATTTTGATGGGTATTGCACTGAATCTGCTTGGGTAGTATTGACATTTTAACAACATTAACTCTTCTAATCCATAAGTAGGGAATATCTTTCCATTTATTTTTGTCTTCTTCAGTTTCTTTTGTGAATATCTTACAGTTTCCAGCGTGCAGGTCTTTTATCTCCTTGATTAAATTTATTCCTAGTTATTTTATTCTTTTTGATGCAGTTGTAAATGGAATTCTTTCCTTAATTTCTTTAGTCTCTGTGAATTTCTTTCTTTTTCTTTCTTAATTTAGAGCATAAATGGTGGGGAGAGGCAGAGAGAGAGAGAGGGAGGGAGGGAGGGAGGGAAGGAGAGGGAGAGAGAGATCAGGCGCTCAACCTACTAAGCCACCCAGGCATTTCTTAAAGTCAAAAGCTTGGTGAAATTTTACTGGCCATTTAAAGAGAGAAAGGAAGACATCTGACTAGCAAAAATAATAGTGGATGCATATTTTAAAGTGATACTTTTCTACTGGCTAAAATAACAAAGGAAGACATGATATGATCATTCATAATATTCTCTGGTAGAAGTTAGGAAATGAGTTTAAACTGTTGGATATGGAACCACTGGACAATTTCATATCAAAGTAGATTGGTATTTCTTTAGCAAGAACAACCTATAAAATTTAAAGACTTCTTTTAATATTTGGAAATTGTAACAACTTTCTTTTTTCTTTTTTTTAATTTTTTGTTAAACAGGATGGTTTAAATTCCTTGGTCCTTGATTTGGATTTTCCTGCTTTGAGGAAAAACAAGAATATAGATAATTTCTTAAATAGATGTGAGTAACCTTCATATTTGATCCTGTAACTATACTTTTGATAAGAAAATTATGTTTGATTAATATTAGAGTCTATAAATTAGTTTGCTAGTTGAATCGTTTAAATACCAGCATTCTTTATTTTTAAGCAAAACTGCAGATCTAGTTGCAGTATGTTAAAGTAGGTAAGGTTCAAGATTTTGTATAAATTATTAAGACGAATGATTTTTAGGACAGGTTATTTCTGGCACTTCAAAGAGAACTTTTAAATTAACATTAACAGTTTTAAGGCTTAGATTTACATTCCTTAGGAGGCTTTATGAACTTTGTATGAATGTAGACATTTCAATCTAAGTAATGAAAGATAATGCGATAACAGTTGTAGTGTAGCTTAATATTTGCCAGTATTGATGTTGCAGTGAAGGTGTAAATGAGGTTGAATTCTAAGAATTCTAAGAGTAAAATTCTCAAAATGATCTAATATACACTTTATATCAACATAGTAAACTTTTTAAGTTGGAATTGTTAGAGACTGGTCTATTTTCATGATTAAACAATCTTGTCTTTAGACACTTATGTCTGTAATATGTGACTACTAGACTTAGTACACTACTAAATTCTGTTGCTACGATGAGCCTTGCAAGTAATTTCGTAGCAGCTCTCTGCCACGATCAGAATGCACTCCCAGCACTGCGCGGGCCCTCCCTGGTCAGCTGTCATCTTGTCAAACGGCAGAATAGCTTAACTCTTACTCTCTGGTAGTCAGTACTGTTTGTTTTACATGTGTTAATAAACCATAGAGCTTTGGTTCTTTTGTGTAAAGTTAATATGTATCTTAGATTTTTAAACCGCAACCTTTAAAAACTGACATATTTAGCTAACAACTAATTCCAGTTTCTTGAAATGAAAATTTGTTTACAAATATGGTGACTATTTAAAAATATTGTTTATAATCTTTTTTATGCAGATGAGAAAATTGTGAAAAAAATCAGAGGTCTGCAGATGAAGGCAGAAGACTATGATGTTGTAAAAGTTATTGGGAGAGGTGCTTTTGGTGAAGTGCAGCTGGTAAGAAAGTACTTGTTTTGTTCTTTTGTTTTATTTTTGAAGAGTTTTGTGAATATTACCAGTAGCCCCTGAGTAGATGTTATTTTTATGCCCAGCCATGCCCGAATTAGTTTTGTGAGCTTGGTCAAATCGTGCCATCTCAGAGAAGCCTCAGTGTCTTCCTCCATCTATAAAGTAATTGTAAACTGTAAACACTAGGTTTCTTCCAGCTCTGAAGCACTGAGATTTAGAATACGGCCAGCGTGATTTCACACATGACCTTTCTAACAGTTAATATTCCACAAGAACTGTTGTATTTTTATTTAGTATGTTCAGATTAATAACATTTCTGCTTAATTAACAGATTTAATTTAGAGAATATGAGAAACCAACAAAGACATTATAGTAACTGAAAGTACACATGAAACTTATCTTTACAGATGAAAGTGGTACCAAATGGAAATATTATAGATGTTTATAATAAATATGTCATTTATATTAGTGAGGAACTGTAATGATATTTCCTGTTTTTATCACTTGAAACTCCACTGTTTTTGTCCTTATGAATTACTGTCTTTGATTAAAATATAGGGTCAAATTCTGTTTTTTGCTCAATAGTGTTCTTCTGTTTTTTGATGGAGCATGAGAAAAGCACTGATCACTGTGTGTCAGCATAGTTTCTTTAGGAGCAAGTCATGACTGGCTAATTTTGTCCTTTGCTTCTCTTTCATTCCTTCTATTTTTTGATAGGTTTATTGAACTTGTAGATCAGGGTAGTGTCATAGGTGTGATATATATCTATAAGATATTTGAAAAAGTCTGTTATACCTGAAGAGGATATGGAGAAATGTCAATGGATAAGCATCTTTTATAACTAATATAATAGCTGTATTCTAAGGAGGCTGAGGAAGGCATGAGTTGTGCCTTGGACAGAGACACCCAGGGATAGGTTTTAGAGTTCTCTCTTCTCTTCACCATTTTATTCATGAGGCATTTCTTGTATGGAGGCAGTGGTGACATGGTGAATAATTTCGCAAATGAGTTAAAACTGAAGTATGAGGATGATGTCAGATGATAAGCCAAAACCCAGAAATCATCAGCTGGGAAGGTCTTTGGCTAATAGAAGTGACATTGAACCAGAATAAAAACTGTACTTAGATGTGAACAACTCAAGAAATAAATTCCTTAACAGCAATTATGAATTAAAGAACAATTTTTCTTGCATGTAAACCAGGCAAGAGTTGTTGGTGATGTGGCTGTCCAAAATAGTAAAGAAAGTTTGGATTGCTTTGATATAGGTGTTCTCTATTTTGAGATGACTGAGCCATAATGGAATATTTATTCTCTATGCACTGTTGCCCTGCTTTAAAAGGCATGTTGGTAGAGGTTACTCAAGGGGTGGAATGCTCAGGAACTTGAAATGATGCCATCTGAAGTGTGGTTGAAGGAATTGAGAAGTTAATTTGAAGTAGATTTGAGGAGTGGGCTGCCTCAGAAAGTAATGTGGTTTTTGTTTGTTTTGTTTTGAGTCTGTAAAAGTGGTGAAATTTCAGCTAGTACAATGCCCTTGGGTGCGGGGGGATCAGAGATTAGATGACATGGTAGTTGAGTTATGAAAGGTGTGGTAAGATAGGGGAAACTATAAAGTAGTTGAATCCTGCCTCTGCCATGGCCTAACTCAGAGATCATAGTGAATATAGACAAGTTTCTCAATCTTTCTGAGTTCCAAACTGTAGAATACAGATGACAATACCTGTGTCATAGATTTGTTATAGGGGATCAAGTGAGTTAAAAATAAATAATCCTGGGGTGCCTGGGTAGCTTAGTTGGTTAAGTGTCAGACTTTGGCTTTGATGCTCACCACTTGTGAGTTCGAGCCTGCTTCCAGCTCTGTGCTGAGAGCTCAGAGCCTCGAGCCTGCTTCAGATTCTGTGTCTCCTTCTCTCTCTGCTCCTCCCCTGCTCATGCTCTGTCTCTCTCTCAAAAATAAACACTAAAAAAAAAAAAAAAAGCCTGTTATAGTGTTCCCTAAGTGTTAACCACTATTAAAATTATTGCCTATTTGATATATAGATTCATACTACAAGTATTTGAAATAAATATGTTGTTTCTTTCTAATCAGGATTCAGTGTAGATAAGAGAGACTGGAATTTGGAGCTCTGTTTTTGAAAGGAAATATGACAATTTTTGACTTGTGTTTTTGTGGCCAGGTAGTCATTGTGTGTGGGGTTAGTTTGATAATTCAAATTCAGTTCATTACAGAAAGGAAAGGAAAAGGCTTTTATTTTTTATGTTAATTTTCCATTCCAAATTTTATTTTCTATAAAACAAATTCACATGTTTTTAAAAATGAAAAACATTTTAACATTCCATGAATCTGATGACCGGACCTAAGAACTTGGCTCATGTTTGTTTTGGCTTTAGCTCTTTGCTCTGTTACCTTTGGCAGGGAGTCTTTAAAAGGATGAGATTCAAAATGAAAAGTCCAAGTGCTTCTTCCATCGTCTTTTAAAGTTGATTTGCATGTGTTAGAGAAATTACTTTGACAGCTATGTAGGCAGTATTCCACATTTGGCACATCTTTATGATTATGTTTTTCTAGTCATCCGAAGGAAGTTTTACAATAGGTGGTGCAGATATGTCTTGTGAAATACTTTTTTGGTCAAGTTAAAAATCTATTACCACAGAGGGCCTGCTAGTCAGCTTCTACAAAGAAAATTCTCGTTGTAAAAGTAACTTCAGTGTGTCAACAGCAGCTGTACTGTAGTATTTAAGAGCTAGAGTCCGACTGATCACAGACTTCTGACTTTCTGACTAGCTGTCAGTGCAGACAAGTTACTCACTTTGTGTCTCAGTTTCTTACCTGCTAAATGAAGATAACAGTAACAAACCCCATAGCATTACTGGAAGAATTAAATGTAATTAAATTTGGAACAGTTCTTAGAATATAGTAAGTGCTTAGTAAATGTTAGCAGTTAATTGTCACACATTAAATGGTTCATCTATCCATCCATCAATGAAATATTTAATCAAGATCTGTTTTGTTTCAGGAGCTTTGCTAGCCTCTAAAGATGCAATAACATAGCCTCGATCTTTCTGAAAGTGGTACTTTTGTGGAGGAGATAAAGAATTTTACTTAAACAAGTAAAGTATTTTCAAATTATGATAAATACTATATGAAGGAAAAGATCTGGATGTTATGAGAGAGAATAATGGAGGGATGTGCTTAATTCAGATGGGGTTGTTGGGAAAGACCTCACTGTGAGAAAATGACATTTGAGTTAAGATGTAAAGGAGTTAGCCACATAAAGAAGAGGGACTGGGGCAAGAGTCAGAATACAGAGAGAATAGCATGTCAGAAGTCAGGAAAGTGGTGGGGGGTGCTGGCTGGCTCAGTTGGTTAAGTGTCTGACTCTTGATTTTGGCTCAAGTCATGATCTCACGGTTTGTGAGTTTGAACCCTGCATCGGCCTCTGAGCTGACAGTTTGGAACCTGGTTGGGATTCTTTCTCTCCCTTCCCCCACCCCTCCTCTGCTCACGCACGCTCTTTCTCTCAAAAGAAATAAACTTCAATTAAAAAAAAAAAAAAAAAGAGGAAGTGCTAAGTCATTTAATTTATTTGAGCATAGATTTCCTCACCTGAAAAAGGCATTTATTTACAGATTGAAAAGTTCTATAATTCTAGGTGGGCAAAATTTGTTTAGCTTATTATCTTTTTCCCCCATCTACAGATTTATGTTTTTACATCATGGAAAATGTGTGACATGGGTGGTTTTATCTGATACCACTATTATTTTTAGATTCTAATCTGTTTGAATCTGTTAGCACATCTCATTTTTATGGAAAATACTATTCTGTATAGTATATTGCTTAAGAGCAATACTTTGAAGAATAGTCAGAGTCAACTACTTTCTGTTCTATCGTATATAGATTTCCTGCCATCAGAGCTTTAATTTCCTTATCTCAGAGTAGCAAGAATAATAGAGCTTACAAGATTTTTTGTGAGGACTAAATTAGGCTGTACATATGTGGTACTTCCCAGGGATCTGGCACATTGTAGGTATTAAATAAATACTGTCTGTTGTCACTTCTGTCAGTTTCTAAGGATTTATGAATTTAAATGTTTTAATTAAAAAAATTTTTTTTTAATATTTATTGGACACGGAAAATCCGAAGCAGGCTCTGTGCTATCAGTACAAAGCCCTACATGGGGCTCAAACTCATGAACTCATGTGAGATCATGAACTGAAGTCAGATGCTCAGCTGACTGAGCCGCTGAGGTGACCCTAAATGTTTTAATTTTAAACAAATCATCAGAAGTCTTGCTGTAAATTTCATATAACGTGTTGTGTGTTGGCTTGCTAGAGCCACCATAACAAAATACCACCTACTGTGGCTTAACCAGCAAACATTGATTTTCTCACAGTTCTGGAGGCTACAAGTTCAACATCAGGGTGTTGGCAGGTTTGGTTTCTCCTGAGGCCTCTCTGCTTGGCTTGTGGACAGCCTTTCCTCTCTGCTTGTATGTGCCTCCCGTGTCACTGTGCGTCCTAACTGCCTGTTCTAAGAGGGACACCAGTCAGATTGGATTAGGACCCGCCCTTACAGCCTCAGGTTAACTTACTCTCTCTTTATAGGCTCTGCCTCCAAATACAGTCACATGCGGAGGTACTAGTGGTCAGTTTCATGAGGGGTGAGGGGAGGCAGCACACAGTTCATCCCGTAACAGTATGTGTATATATGTTGGGGTGAACTTTTCAGTGAAATTACCTTTCTGAACAGATATGCGTGCTTGTTTCTTTGTTTACAGTTACATAGGACATAATCTACTTTTCTCTGAAAAAGAAAGGTACGAATTCTAGCCTGGCACATGTCTTCTTAAGGTAGATATTTAGTCTTCATCTCTGGTAATAGAATATACATTGTTCTTCAGTATTCCTTTGTTAATTGGTTAGTAAATGTCTATTTAATGTCCGGTACCATTATAAGTATTCGCAATACATTGTATAGGTGAACTCAGACAAGGCACCTGCGTTCACGGAGCTTTTATTTTGAGCTGGCCACTATTATAGTGAAAACTAAATTGTGGTCTAGGTTCTAAAAAAGAGATTTCTAAGTTAACCTTCTTAAATGTAATGCATGTATCTTAGGAATTACCTAATTATGATTCTTTATTGGGGAGATGTATAAGAAGGTTTCCTGTTCAATAAGGGGAAATACGTTTAGCATTTAAAAAATTTTTTTAATGTTTGTGTATTTTTGAGAGAGAGAGAGAGACAGAACATGAGTGGGGGAGGAACAGAGAGAGAGAGAGAGAGATACAGAATCCGAACCAGGCTCCAGGCTCCCAAGATGTCAGCACAGAGCCTGACGTGGGACTCCAACCTACAAACTGTGACATCATGACCTGAGCTGAACTTAACCCAGGCGCCCCTAGCATTTTTGTTTTTGAAGTTGTATCTTCTTGTTTTGGAGTTTGGGACATATCTTTAGTTGGTTTTGTGATGTTGCCCTCTCACTTTTCTTAAGAAAAGTGTTCATTAAATTTTTCCTGTGGTGGTTTTATTTAAACAAACTAATATATGAATGCATTCTTGTTCTCAAAGGTCTAAATTGATTAGAATTGGGTAGAATAAAATGTGAAAATCTCCTTCTATCATGTCTTCTCTTTATTTCATTTGCAAACGTAAAGGGTAACTAGCTTGTTGGTATTCTTTTAGTGTTTTGATAGTTGGAAACATTTGGGAACTGATAGAAAACTAGGGCCAACTTATTTTCAGTGGATATTTGTATTTTTTGTAATTATTTTCATTCTAGAAAAGTCAAAACCTTTTCCTATTGAGTTATAAAAGTTGGATCAATGCCGATTATTTTTCCTTAAAAATAAAAATTATTTATATGACAAGTATGTTTCTAGTAGAATAAGAAGGTAAGCCAGCATTATGCTTTTTAAAATCACGGATGGTCCCACTACTGAGAGATAACTACTTTTGCTATTTTGTTGTGTGGCTTTCTCATTTCTATTTTTCTAAAGATTTGTGTAACGTATGGGTGTCTTATATGTGTATTAAGGAATCATTTACATGGTTTTGTAGTTTGTGGTTTTTTAATGTAATGCTAAATAATGACACACACTTTTATAGCAGTTACATTCCAGACAGGCTTCTAAGCACCTTCTATATAGTAACCAGTCTTCACAGCCTTCCTTTAGGTAGGTGTTATTACTATCATGCCCATTTGGCAGAGGGGGAAATTCAGGCAGGATGAGTTACCTGCCAAAGTTCACATAACTGCTAAAGTGGTTGAACTGAGATTCGAACCTAGGTAGAGGACTCCAGAGTCTATTTTCCTTGTTACATGGTCATAATCATTTTTCTGTGCCAGAAATAAAGATGTTGCGTGTAACCTTATGGTTACATGTAAAACATATAACATTAGAATGCTTGATTCCCTCTCTAACTTTTCTGCAAATTTGTAACCCATCTTAATAAATGGCTCCAATATTAACCCAGTTGCACCAGCCAAAAAAATTAGAAGTGATTGATTTCTCTTTTCTTCATTTTAAGAAATTTAACTTTCTTGTAAGCCCTACTCATAATATTTCTCCAGCCTTGTTTCCTTTTTTTTTTTTTTTTTTTTTTATTCACTGTCCTCACTGTCATCCCAGATACCCTTTGATTTTCCAGTTAGGTATGAGTATCTCCTTTGTCTTTTATGTTGTTTTCCACTTCTGTAATAATGTTTCACTGTTGTACTGTTGATGTTGGTTGTTGTATTTACAAAAAAATTTTTTTAATGCTTATTTATTATTGAGAGACAGACAGAGACAGAGCATGATCACGGGAGGGACAGAGAGGGGGAGACACAGAGTCCGAAGCAGGCTCCAGGCTCTGAGCTGTCAGCACAGAGCCTGACACAGGGCTCGAACTCACAAACCTCGAGATCATGACCTGAGCCGAAGTCGGACGCTCAACCGACTGAGCTACCCACTCGCCCCGGTACTGTTGATTTGGGATTGGCAAGTGCTGATGGAGAAACTATCAAGACCATGCTTATTAAATCTATAATTCATGCTATTCAGGCTCAGCTGGACCTACATTACTGTTTGACTGCTTTCCCCATTCTTCATATTGTATTTTCATGTATCACTCCTGTCTTTACCCCCATTTCGGGTATGGATACAGTAGAATCAATTAGGGGCTTTTCTAACATGTTTTCTGTTTTCTTTCTGAGATATATAAAAGATGGGAAATACAGATCTGATTTGCCTAATATAAACTGCTGTCAATTTGATCTTTTTAAAATACATTTATTGCATCATTTGCATTTCATGGCTCCCTTAGCTACTAAATGAATCATGAAGTCTTCATCCTGGCCTTCTAGGCCCATATTTAAGATGTCACTAATTTTGTCTTTGAATTCTTTTTTTCCATTTTGCGATTCATTCTGGGCATGCTGCTCATTTCAGGGCATATTCCTTATTTTCTTGTCTCTTTCTTCAATCATGTTTCACGGTGTTTCTCTGTGTTCATTTTAAAAGAAGACTTTTTCCTATTATTTTCCTTCCTGTCCTTTATCTGAGTATGATATTTCCTCTGCATCTTTTAATTTAATAAATTTATGTAATTTACATACTATGCCTTGTGCTATAGTTTATATGTAAGTTTTTTGAATCCTTTTATATTCTAAATTTTTCTGAGAGTAGGAGTCGTGTCTTTTCAAATACATTTGGCATTCCCACCTGGGACTCGTAGATGCTTATATTAAAATAGTTTGCCTATACCTGGGGAGATCATCTTTAGTCAAGTACACAGTTGAGGAATATGGGTAGAGCAGCAAGGAAGAAGGCAGAAACGTCACCATGTGGCCATCTGTCAGTTCGGCCATAGACACTGGTAGGCAGTATGTGTGTGCAGCCAGATCCCGTTTGTGATTGGATTTTCCCTGCCTTTTCTGTCTTGTACAGCACAGAACGTGAAACATAGAAAGTTTTTATTGAAGTGAATTGCTGTGATCTTTCATGATCCCTGGGCTGAGAGGCTTCCTGGGGTCCAGTGTGCTGCGGGGATACAGATTGTCAGTGACAGGACTCAGGGCAGATGTGAGATGAGGATCTTTTTTTTTTCCTTCCCACTGGCTTGCTTTTAATTTATTTGGTTTAAAGTAAGCTTTTAAAGCAGAATCAACCAGAAGGAAAGAGTATAAGGGAAATGATTTTCTAACACTTGTCATGTTAACTCAAACTTTTAATTCCTTTTTTGGAGTGAATTTGCTGGTTACAAGGTTATTTCTGAGTTGCAAGAATTATCTCCTTCCCTCCATGTTTTTGTAATTCCTGTGTTCCCTTATTCAGTCGTGGCTGTCACAGCCAGACCAGACAGAAAGCATGAAGACACTCTTCTTGCATTTTTATTGGAAACTTTACAACACAAACTGACTGCTCCGGGTCTGTCAAGCTGGATCCTCATATTAAAGTAATCTATTATGATTATTGATACATAGATTTTTAAAGTTTATTATTTATCTTGAGGAAGAGGGAATCCCAGGCAGGCTTTGCACTGTCAGTGCAGAGCGCAATGTGGGGCTTGAGCCCATGAACTGCGAGGTAATAATGACTTTAGCTGAAATCAAGAGTTGGACACTTAACTGACTGAGCCACCCAGGAGCCCCAGTTGTAATTTTTTATATGAAAAATCAGTTTGAAAACCTCAAATGGGGCATTTTGTTAAGAATGACTTTTGAGGGGCTCCTGGATGACTCAGTTGGTTAAGCGTCTGACCTAGTTCAGGTCATGATCTGACAGTTCATGGGTCTGAGACCCATGTTGGGCTCTGTGCTGACAGCTCGGAGCCTGGAGCCTGCTTCAAATTCTGTGTCTCCCTCTCTCTCCTCTGCCCCTCCCCCACTTATGCTCTCTCTCTCAAAAATGAATAAATGTTAAAAAAAAAAAAAAAAAAAAGAAGGACTTTTGTCCACAAGTGTTCCATGGTTTCTAGGTCCATTTTAGGATTTTCCAAACATGTCTTGTCTCCAGTACACTTAGGAGTGTTTCACCTACTTAAAAAAATTTTTTTAAGAAGTACATATTTGCTGTAGAAAATACAAATAAGCAAATAGAGTATGGAAGTCACCTAGAATTCTGTCAGTTGAGATAAAACCACTGTTAACTCTTTCACCTGTTTTTAGTGTGTTTTATATAGAGAGAGAAAGAGGGAGAGAGGGAGTCCATTAGAGCGAGAATCATTTAGATAGTGCTTTTGCACTTAACTAGTTTTGAAATTAGAAATGAGGAATATGAACATCATTTCTCTACCAAATGGAAACATTGGAATAAGAACAACTTCTTTGTCTGTCAGGTAAAGGTTTATAATAGAGTGAACTGAGTTCTGTTTGCTTATGGTAGTGCCAGCTACCATTTTCATAGAATATATTCTGTATGCTAAGTATTTCTATTCATAATCTCATTTTGTCTTTGCAGCAGTTCTGTGAGATTCTTACATAGATGAAGTCATTGAAACTTAGAGGGGTTAAGTAAGCTGGCCACATAGTTCATAACTAGTTGGGATTTTTGCAAAGGTTTGTTGACCTCTAAATCCATGCTTTCAAGCAGTACTCGGTACAGTGTGGCAATGAATAGCTACTATATCTGACTGTTTATCCAGCCATATTGAATAAAGGGGGAACAGAGGGGAGTGTACAGAGATGCCGAGGGGGATTATAATAGAATCATTCAGAAAGAGACATCCTCAGAAGGAAGATCCGTGGAAACCAGCTTTCCTAAAGTAACAGCGCTTTATTGTAGTACTTTGTAATACTAGTGCTAATGAATTTTAAAAGTATGAGATAGCTGTTTGGCATGAATACAACTATTGCCTCTTACTGTTTGTTCTATAGCTCAAGTCAAAGGCTACAAGCTGGTGGTTCCTGACTCTTGTGTTATGAGCCAGTTAAGTGTTCTATCACAGTAATTTAAATGAAATTCAGGCCTCATCAACTAGAGCATCTAGGCAAAATAGTTTTTATTTATTAAACATTTTATGGCTTTCAGGGACCACTGGGTGGCTCAGTTGGCTAAATGTCTGACTTTGGCTCAGGTCAAGATCTCGCAGTTTGCGAGTTCGAGCCCCGCATTGGGCTCGTGGTGACACCTCAGAGCCTGGAGGCTGCTTCAGATTCTGAGTCTCCCTCTCTTTCTGTTCCTCCCCCACTCATGTTCTCTCTCTGTCTCTCTCTGTCTGTCTCTCAAAAATCAATAAACATTTAAAAAATTTTTTTTTAATTTAAAGCTTTAATATAAAAATAGATATAATTTTGTTGAATCTGTTGAATTGTATATTCAGCATTTTGCCAACCACAAGACAGCCCCACAAATGGAAGTTTATACTCTGCCTAATGGAGCTTATGAAGCAGACACATGCACACCTGATTATAATATTAGATTGTTGTAAGTGCTATGGAAGCACAGAGAGGGAATAGTTTTGCATAAAAAATCAGCAAAAATAAAGTGAATAAGCATGTTTCTCATCTTCAGAGAATTACACCTATGTTGTATAAAGTTTTGTGTACTTGAATGGTCTTTTTGTTCCTGGTTTGTTTTTGTTTAGTTAAGTATAAAACATTAAAAATAAATATTTAACTATTTCCTGTCAGCTGACAAGTAGCTCTTAGTTTCTGGTCATAGTTTTGCTTTACAAAACTTTTAAAACTCTTTTCATGATACAAGTCCAGCATAAGTAATATCATGGTATAAAGTGATTGACCCTAATGTTTAATAGATTGCTTTTTCTAATGAAGTTAGGAAATCTTCAAAATCTAATTTGTTCTTAGAATAAATGAAGATTTGAAGAATGGCATAAATATATGATTACCTTAGCAATCTCTTTCTAATAATATTTTATTTTTTTAAATGATTATTTATTTGTTTGTTTTTGAGAGACAGTGAGTATAGGAGGGGCAGAAAGAGAGGGAGAGAGAGAATCCTAAGCAGCTCCACACTGTCAGCTCAGAGCCCAGCATGGGGCTCGATTCCACCAACTGCGGGATCATGACCTGTGCCAAAATCAAGAGTTGGACGTTTAACTGATTAAGCCATCCAGGCACCCCTCTGATAATACTGTGACATTTTTTTTTTTTTTTTTACATTTAACAGCATTGTTGGAATTGTTTTGAGATAGTTTGTTAATTTGATACAGATCAATTAAAAATCTGGTCTATCTGCTGTGGAAGAGATTTCTAATTTTCATACTAGGATCCTCTGTCCCCTAACCCCCTGTTTACCACCCATGTTTTCATATTGCTTTCACATGTGTTTATTTTCAGCGTTCTATAAATGTCCTAACTCAAATAAAAGGAATTATTTTTCCAGTTTAGTAATTTAATATAGAAGATATATGTAATATGTGGCCCTCATCATAAATTTGATCCTTTGCATATAAGATTCTTTTTTATGTAAAATTAAAGTGTACCAGAATTCTTCAGATTTTAAAATATTTTAAAATGAGAAGTGATGTAACTTATTGATACAAAAACCTTTGTAATTGTAACTTGATTAAACAGTTTTCATTCTGGGCTGAATTTTCTTTATATCCATATTGATATTTTGTTTACTTACTTATTGAATATTGAGAGGGGATGTTAACATTTCCAACTTAAGTTTATGGATTTTTGTCTGTTCCTTTAGTTCTGTCACTTTTCGATTGATGAATTTTAAAGCTTATTTATTAGATGCATACATATTTAGAATTTTTATACCTTACTGGTGAATTATACTTCTTTTATCTGAATTATCCTGTTTTTTTTTCTTTGAAAGCTTTAATCATAGAATTCTAGTAGGATCTGTTGTTCACCTTTCTCTCATAAAGTTATTTTTGTGTTTTAAAAAATCTATAGGTTCGTCATAAGGCGTCACAGAAGGTTTATGCTATGAAGCTTCTTAGTAAGTTTGAAATGATAAAAAGATCAGATTCTGCTTTTTTCTGGGAAGAGAGAGATATTATGGCCTTTGCCAACAGTCCCTGGGTGGTTCAGGTAAGCATACAAACTTTTCTAAGTTTATTTCCTTTTTTATAAGTGCTTATTATTATTCGTAAGATACGATTTTGTATGTTGAAATACCTATATCTCACTCATACAGTAACAGTGCTGTCATTTTTAATAAAATCGGATGCAGTATGCTTTTTTAATGTTCCTAAGCAGTGTGTCATACACACATGAGATGTAATGCTTAGATTGGTGTGGGAAGTCAAGTATTATTTGCAGCTTTTTAGAAATTCCTTTATGAAGAATTAGATTGGTTGCCAGTATGCCATTATTCTCTGCCTACACTTTCTCGTGATTTACATGATAGGAACAATAATCAGCCTGTCTCAAAAAAAAAAAAAACAACCCTAAACTTCCTACAATAAAAAGTTTGATAATTCTCTTATAGTCTGTTATATATTACCTATAATGTAAGACAGTGTTGTGCTTCCTGATTCAGCCTCTTATTTGACTGTGAAGTAAGGAATGTATAATCATGTTTTGCCTCCTTTTCAATTTTATCCCTCATTAATTTTGCTTCTCTAAAGATGCTTTTATATTAATATCTGATTCTGCAAACATTTTGAACAAATATCACAAGTACGATTAGGTATGTACCAGTGCATGTTCAGAATGCTTACTTAAGTGATTGGGGAGTTTGATACCTTGCTTGTGTAAGACAATTCACAGGTAAAAATTTTGCCACATGAATGACTGTGTAATTTAAAAGCTCATTACTATTGCCTTTTAAAGATGTTGAGCCTCAGTGCTCTTTCTCTCCACTTATTTTTTTTATTGTAGCTACTGAATAGAAATTCTTATATGTGTGGCTAAAACTAACATTTTTGAAGCAAATTGTGTATCATAATAATTTACTTAAGGAATAATGGTAATAAATTATTCCATCTTTAGCTTTAAATTGCTTTCATAGTAACAGAATCATTGCCGTTCTATTTCTAATCTTTGATTTTGCTAAGTGGACCCTTATAAAATGTTCATTGAGATAAAGAGTTTGTGGGTCCGGGGAGGCCAGTCAATAGTGAAACATTGTACAATTGAAAAAGTAACATACTTCTGGCTTTCATTTGTTTATCTCTGTGATAAAGGTCATTCCATGCACCATTATGTGTTTGAAATGTGTGGTTTTGTGTGAAAACTTGTAAAAATGACAGACTTATTTCTATTTATTGATTTTATTATTCAGTGATTTTCAGTATATTTATAGAGTTTCAATACATTTATAGGACATTTTTGTATCTCAGAAAGAAACCCTGAAACAATTGGTAGTAGTTCCCCAATCTTCCCTGACTCCAACTCCTGGCAACCACTCACCTGCTTTCTAGGTCTGTGATTTGCCTATTTTGGATATTTCATGTAAATGAGATTATACAACACGGGGTCTCTTGTGGTATCTTCTTTCACTTAACGTAATGTTTCTAATGTTCATCCATGAATGATATATCATGTATCAGCCCTTCGTTTCTTTTTATGGCTGAATAATCATCTGTTGTATGGATAGCCCACATTTCATTCACTCATCAATTAATGGACACTTTGGTTGTTTTTTTTTTTTTTTGTCCATGTGAATAGTGCTGTTATGAGCTCTTTCTTACGGATTTTGAACCTATGTTCACACATTTCTGTTAGGGATCTACCTTGTAATGAAATTAATGGGTCATAACATATGCCTGTAATCACATGACTGTTCAGTAGTTAATTGTATGAAAGTCTCCCATACTTTGTTACTATACTCTTATTGGAAATGGCTTTAAAATTTTTTCCTATATAAATTATGATACACCATACATTTTTGACCCATCTGTATTTCTTAATATATATTCTTAGTGAGCTTTGAATTTAATAGAGGAATACTGGCATATTTTTAAAAACGTACTCCTTTGCTGATAGAAAAGACTTTTTTTGGAAAAAAATTTAATGTTTATTTATTTTTGAGAGAGAAAGAGACAGAGCCTAAATGTGGGAGGGGCAGAGAGAAAGACACAGAATCTGAAGTAGGCTCCAGGCTCCAAGCTGTCAGCATAGAGCCTGACGTGGGGCTCGAACTCATGAGCCATGAGATCATGACTTGAGCCCAAGTCGGACACTTAACCGACTGAGGCACCCAGGCACCCCAGGAAGACTTTTTTTTTTAAATGTCATCTGTTATATTCAGTTTGCTGTGTTGTTTGCCTGTTTTTCTAATGTCCATACTTTTATGGTGAACACTTCCTTATTTTTCTTTATAGTTTTATACAGCTAAGTAGGTGTGTACCCTTAAATACTTTAGTTTACTATTAGCTTTTTGTAAAATTTAAGTTTAGGTATCTCTTTTAAGTCTTTAATCTAGGGTTTCTCTCCTCTTCTTTTGTCTCCTCAGTTTATTTGTTGAAGAAATCTGGATTTTGCTGATTTTTGTCTTTGTGTAGTTTAACATATCCCTCTCATTTGTATTCTTGTCAGTCGCTAATTGGACACACAGGGTCAGAATCAGGTATGATTTTTGAGACGCTGGCAGGACAGCTCCATGAGCAGTGATTTTTCTCTTAGGCCAGTGTCTGGTTTCGCTGTTACCTTACCAGCTACTTGTGCTTAATCAAGCGTTTCAGAATGGTGATACTCCAGTTTGGCCATTCCTTTCTTACCCTCCCAGTCATTCTTTTTTTTACTGTAGTGACTGGAATAGTTCTATGAACGAAAATATTCCATTTACTATTTGGTTACCCAGTAGTGTAATTTCTGGGTAGAAAAGGACAGGAAGGACAGGATGAATAACTTTTTCCTCGCTATAGTTACCAGTGTTCAAGGTAAAGGATTAGTTTCCTTTTATTCTTCAAAGGTGAAACATTTTGGGGGAGTATCAGTTTGAACTCAAAACCTGTTTAATGTTTCAGTCCTTTGAATATCTTATTGATGCTCAAATTTTGACACTTTTGGCAAATGATGTCCTGTTCGGGTTGGTTCCTGAGTCCTTTTCTTTTTTAAAATGTTTGTTTAGTTTTGAGAGAGACAGAGCACAGGTGGGGGAGGGGCAGAAAGAGAGGGAGACACAGAATCCAAAGCAGGCTCCGGGCTCTGAGCTGTCAGCACAGACTCCTGTGTGGGACTTGAACTGAAGAGCCGCAAGCTCATGACCTGAGCTAAAGATGAATGCTCAGCTGACGGAGCCACCCAGGCACCTCAGTTCCCGAGTCCTTTTGATGTAACCATAGCAGTCTTTGATAGCTTGCTGTCTGATATACTGGGAGGTTCCAGACCAGTCTTGTACATTTTCTGCCCATGTTGTGGAATTAACCATGCTGATAGCTCCATCTTTTAATACATGGGTGAATTTGTCCTTAGAATAGATTCCTGGCATTGGATTTGCTGGGTCATATGGTGTGCACATTTGACACTTTGATAGATAGTTGCAAACTACCGTGTAAAAAAAGGTTTTTATATTACTCTAATTAATTATTTAATATTTTAATTTCACTACACATTTAGCCAATACCAGATACTGTATTTAAAATTTTTATTAGTCACATACTCAAGAAAAAAAGATGTTATTGTATTAAGTTGCATTTCCTTGGTTAATTATGAGGTTCAGGATATTCCATATGCTTAATAGTAATTTGTATTTCTTCATTGCTTATCCCATTTTTCTGTGTGTTGTTTTGCTTTTTAAAAATGGATTTAAAACTGGGTGGCTCAGTTGGTTAAGTGTTAAGCACCCGACTTTGTCCCAGGTCATGATCTCATAGTTTGTGGGGTCGGGCTCTGTGTTGACAGCTCAGAGCCTGGAGCATGCTTCAGATTCTGTGTCTCCCCCTCTCTCTGCCTCTCCCTGACTGGCTTGCACTCGCTCTTGCTCTGTCAAAAATAAAATTAAAAAAATAAAATTGATTTATTAGAATGCTAATAGACCCTGTATAATAATTCTTTGTTATATATGTTGGAAATATATTCTCTTGGACTATTATTTGTTGCTTATTGAATTTTTAGACATAAATGTAGTCACATCCATGCATTCTGTATTTTTATTATTGCTGGGGAATACCTTCCCCACTCCCAAATTATAAAAATATTCTTTTACACTTTCTTTAACTTTTTATATTTTAATTTTGAGAGGAGTGGGAGTGTGTTTCTGAGTCATCAGGAACTTATTTTTTTATATGTGTGAGACTTGTTTTTCACAAGTGGGCAGCCATGCCCAGTATCATTTGTACAAAAGCCTTTTTTCCCATGAAATAAATGAAATGTCCTTTATATCATAGACTAAATTACCATATATACATGAATTTCTTTTGTCTCTATTTTGTTACTTTGATTTGTTATTTATTCCTACACTAAAATCACATTGTTTTGGGGCGCCTGGGTGGCTCAGTCAGTTAGGTGTCCAACTTCGGTTCAGGTCATGATCTGACGGTTCGTGGGTTCGAGCCCCGCGTTGGGCTCTGTGCTGACAGCTAGTTCAGAGCCTGATGCCTGTTTCGGATTCTGGAACTCCCTCTCTCTCTGACCTTCCCCTGTTCATGCTGTGTCTCTCTCTCTCAGAAATAAATAAAATATTTAAAAAAATTAAAAAAAATCACATTGTTTCAATTTCTGTAGTTTTTCATATATTTTAGTATCTGGTAGGGCAAGTCTTCTCATTGTTTTCCTTTTTTAATGTTTTTGTGGCAGTTCTTACCATTTCTTTTCTATGAAGTTAGAATTGGCCATTCATTCTGTTAAAAAATGCAGTTACAATTTTTTTGCATTGCTTTAATTCATAGATATTTTTGGTTCTTTGGATTATTTTAGAATATTAATGCCTCCCATAACAGGATTGTATGTCTCTTTGTATATGGTTTGGTTTTCAGTAAAACCATATTACTTTTTGACATCAAATATGTTCAGAAGAAACTCATGCACAAGAAAACTAGTTTTTAAATATGTAGACATTATAAATGCCAAAAAATAGCATTGGTTCAGTCTTTCAGTATAGTGTTGAATTAGAAGAAATGTTTATTCTTATCTTTTTATTATTTTAAACATAATGATTAAGTCTGTTGTTTGTTGAAGCTTCTGACTGAGAAGTAAAGGATTTGGCCTGTCTCTGTCTGTGCTTAGCTTACCAGGTACTTTTTAATCTGAAATAATGTTGAAGTATTTAAAGTGCTTTCTTCAGTTGCTTTTAAGATTTTTTTGTTTAATCTGTTATTATAGTACACTAAAATTTTTTTTCAAGATAGTATAAAATTTGAAGAAAATGCCATTTGCTATAATTTTATATTCTGAATAGAGGACTGAATTTGATTTACTAATATTTTAAGGAATTATTCATCTGTTTGTATAAGTGACATTAGACCTTGTATTTAATTCAGGGTTTTTTTTAATTTTCAAAGTTTTTTTTTTTTTAACATGGGCTTTCTTGGTTGGTTTTCATATCATGGTGCGACGACTATAATCAACAGTTGAGAAACATACCATTTTTTTTTCCTGAGCTTTAGTACAGTTTGTACTAAACTATTCATTCCATGAGGCTGGATTGAACTTTCTTGCAAATCTTTTTTTTTTTTTTTTAATGTTTATTTATTTTTGAGATTGGGGGAGGGGCAGAGAGAGAGGGAGACAGAATCTGAAGCCGACTCTGGGCTCTGAGCTGTCAGCACAGAACCTGACGTGGGGCTCGAACTCACAAACCGTGAGATCATGACCTGAGCTGAACTCAGGCACTTAATGGACTAAGCCACTCAGGTACTCCTTGCTTGTAAATCTTGTAAGCAAAAATTTTCAGCATATTTAATGACAAATATTTTAGCTTGTAAAATTTATTATGATAAATTCCAAACGTATTCCAAAGTAGAAAGAAAGTATATTGAATCCCCATGTACTGTTCAGTCAGCTTCAGCAGTTACCAACCATGGCCAATCTTATTTCAGTCACACCAGAAATTGGCAAATTTTTTATTTCGTAAAGGGGTGGATAGTGCATATTTTAGGCTTTGGGACCCAATTTGATCAGACACATTTCAGTTTCAGCTCTAAGCTCAGATAATTGCAGTAAAACTTTACTAGTGCTAAGCCCCCGGAACTACTGTACAGTGGAGTGAGTCAGGGTCTTCAGCTTCTGTTTCTGACAAAAACAGATGATGATAATTACATCCACAAAGAGCAAATAACAAACATGAATAGGACTTACTTATTTATTACATGAGCTTCGGTATTACAGAGGATAACTACAGACTTAAATATCATACATTTTCACAAGCTTTGTAAATTTGTCCAATGAAGATTTTTCTGCCTCACATATATTTTTACTACCGTCTTTTGTTAACACACCTACTAGATCCTACTTCAGTTTGTACTGAATTAGTATTTTCTCAACTTCTTTGAAAATATTTTTGTCTGTACTTGGTCTATGCAGACTGTTCATAGAGGCTAATTCTTTCCTCACTTCAAACTTGGCACTTACTCCTCCAGTAAACGGTAATGACTGCATAGTATCAGTAACATCTGTTGAATCATCAAGAGCTGAGAAAAACCATTCAAAATCGTCTGCCTTGTTTTTTAATTGACTGCTGATGTTACCCCCAGTGGCCTCAACTCTTTCAGCAACTGTTACTGAAAGACCGTAGTCTTGAGTTGATTTCCTCTATACACATTTCTTCTGCTGATGCAGTCAAACGCAACTTAATTAATTTGCCCTTGCTAAATGGCTTTTCTTGCTTGCCTAATAAATAAGCCATCTGGAAGCATTCTTTGGTTTCAGTCTTACATATGTTTAGCAAATTTTAACATTGTCCCATAGCTAGTTTTAATCTTTTAATTTTGAAGTACTAAAAAATTACATGAATTCTTGAAATACTTTTTACTCTCCTACTCGAGCTACCCTTTCTTCTCAGAGAGAGTTCCTATCCTAAAACTCAGATGTTTTTTCTGTACTCAGTCCCTCCTTTCCTTCTTCCCAACTAGTCTTTCATCATCCTTTTTTTCCCCTCATGTGATATTTGACTAATTCAGGTTTTTATTTACCTCTTGAGTCAGTTTACATTTTCTGCGACTGTGTCTGTCTTCTCTTTCGCTTTTCTGTTGAACAGAGTATATGTATATCTTTTAGTCTTAACATGTTTTTTTGTTTTATTTACAAAATAAATGGTTTTCTTTTTAATTTTCTGCTTTAAAAAATCCATAGTTCCTGTTTTCTTTAGGTTTATATTGTTCTTTTCCAGTTTCTTTATCTGCCTAATTTTTATTGTCCTTACTTTCCAACGCATGGACCTATGTGACTATTGGATAGTGAAAGGATAGGGAAAAATATTGATAAATGCATTTGAAATTATAAATTTCCTTTTGAGTCTGCTTTAATTTTGTCATACTTAAAAAATTTTGCCTTTAAAAAATTGTTTTCTTCATGTTTATTTATTTTTGAGAGAAAGAGAGACAGAGTGCAAGCAGGGGAGGGACAGAGAGAGAGAAAGAGAAAGAATTCGAAGCAGGCTCCAGGCTCCAAGCTGTCAGCACAGAGCCTGATGTGGGGCTCGAACCAATGAACTGTAAGATCATGACCTGAGCCAAAGTCAGACGCTTAACCAACTGAACCACCCAGGTGCCCCACACCATACTTTAAAAAAAAAAAAAAAAAGATTTTATTTGTGATATACACCGAGAAATACATAAAACAGACGGCAGAAGGATTTATCACAAAGCAAACACCCATGTATTTACTACCCAGGTCAGATAATAAACCTTGCCAGAATTCCTGAAGTTCTCTTGTATTCTTTCCTAATCACTACCTCTATGTATGCCCCTGAAAGTAACCACTCTTCTGATTTTATTAGTCATTATTCCCTTGCTTTTCCTTCTAGTGTACCACCCAAACAAGCACTCAGGATCTTTAATTTCCTGTTTTTTGAACTTTATATAAGCGAAATCACTGAATATCTCTTCTTTAGTATCTAACTTTTTTTGTTGAGCATTATGTTGGCATGAGTTATCTAGATTGCTACAGTTTATTAATTTTATTGCTGTGTTTTATTCCAGTGTGTGTGTGTGTGTGTGTGTGTGTGTGTATAAAATAATTTGTTGGTATATTTCAAAATTTTATTTGTTGCAAGTAGTGTAAATGTTCTTGTACTTAATTCTGTTGGGTTTATTCCTAGGAGTGGCATTTTTGTGACCTATAGTTAGTCTTAGTAGGTGGTAATAGCTTTTTCTTCAATGTGGTTATAGAAGTTTAGTTTATAAGTTACTTTTGTCCTTGTCAGCACTTGGTATTGCCACTTTTAAAAGTTTTGATCATTTTTGTGCGTGTGAAGTGGTATTTCTTTCACAGTGGTTTAAATTTACCTTTCGTTAATGAGATTTCATGTCTTTTTATCTTTGACTATCTTCTTATGGGTGCTTTAAGTCTTCTCATTTTCCCATTTGGTTGTCTGTTTGAAATAATTGATTTGTAGGAATTCTTTTACTATATTTTGAGTATGAGTTATTGCTTTTGTTCTTTTTTTTCCTTATTTGTGGAAACCTTTTCTGTTTGCGTTGTTTGCTTCTGGGAGATGGAGTAGAGCATGTGGGGTGGAATGTACAGATAACTTTAGTTCTGAATTCGTGATTCCCGTCTCTGCTAGCTTGGTGTGATTTCTCTGGTCCCAGTGCCACTGCTCTAGTCTAGGTGCTGGTAGCACTGCTACATGCTGCTTATGAGCAAATTGTAGAGACTCGGAGAGAGGAGAAGGCCCTGTTTTAACTGTGGCCACCAAGGACTCCCTCTTTTCCAGCGCTGTGGTGCCTCCTCCCTCTTACATCCATTGAATGCCGTGTCTCAAAGGTTTTCCTTAACTACCTCTATCTCCTCAGTTTTCTTCTCTGTGAATTATGTGCATTAACTTGTTCTGTTTTCAGAAAATTGGTTTTTTTAAATATGAATTCTTCGGTCATTTTTTGTACTTTTTGTGTTCCTCATTCTTCCTCTGTTTCTCTTTTAAAAATACTCTTTTTTTTTTTTTTTAAATGTTTATCTTTGCCAGAGAGGCAGAGCATGAGTAGGGGAGGGACAGAGAGAGACACAGAATCTGAAGCAGGCTCCAGGCTCTGAGCTGTCAGCACAGAGCCCGACGCGGGGCTCGAGCTATGGATCGCGAGATATGACCTCAGCTGAAGTCAGATGCTTAACCGACTGAACCACCCAGGCACCCATCTTTTAAATAGTTTTATTTAAATAGATACTTGTATTCTTTAAGAGGGAAACTGATTCACTTATGTATTTCTTGTCAATATGCACAAAGAAGATAACCACATAAAAAGTTTTGTCTGATAACTGTTTTCCTGTCAAAGATTTCATAAAATTAAACTCTTTTGGTTGTAAAATAATTTGCCTTTTTCAGTAGTAATAATTGTTTTGGGTTTTGTTCCAGTTAAACTTTTGGTTTTCTTTTTCCTAAAGAATCATTTTTTTTCCTTCCCATTTTGTTTTCTAGCTCTTTTGTGCTTTTCAAGATGATAAGTATCTGTACATGGTAATGGAGTACATGCCTGGTGGAGATCTTGTAAACCTTATGAGTAACTATGATGTGCCTGAGAAGTGGGCCAAGTTTTATACCGCTGAGGTGGTGCTCGCTCTGGACGCCATTCACTCCATGGGCCTCATTCACAGAGACGTGAAGCCTGACAACATGCTCTTGGATAAACACGGACATCTCAAGTTGGCGGATTTTGGCACATGTATGAAGATGGATGAAGTAAGTAATAAACAAGTAAAAAAAAATTGCTACTTTTTAAAAACAAAAAGAAACTTCAATCTTGACTTTATTATCTTGAACAAAGTTAAATTTAGTTTTGCTAACTGTGTAGTAACTAAAACATAATAAACCTTTTTTTAAAACTGATCATCTAGTTACACAGTGCTTTATTTATAATTAAATAGTATTAGATTTGGTGAATGTAAGAGAAATAAGAATGCAGGTAACTTCGGGGATATTCCCCACAGAATGTTGATAAGCAGTTGCTACCAGTCAAAACCAGTTCATGTGTAAAATGATCCAGGTCAAGAAATAAGACACAAGATATAAATTAAGATACATGGGTATTTCCATTACCATTATTATTTCTGTATTCTTCCTTAAAAAAAAAAAAAACAAAGCTAAGTTAAGAAGTTTATGATACCATCACCTACCAACCCTGTCTGCATCAACCACATTGAATAAATTTGGGGACATCATCTGTTGTGTACTTTACCTGGTAAACAATTCACATTTTCATCAATAGATTTAGTAGTGTTAATGTCATAGCTAATTATGTTGATTTATTTTTGTTGTAAAATTTATATCTCTTATCTTTTTCTCTGTAAGTATACTGTATAATATCTGTTTGGTTTTGTTTTTTAATTTCCCTATGGGATCTTGAGGGGGTGACTTACATACATCAGACTTTTAAAATGTTAACGTAAATTGACAGCAAACTAGGTATCATCTATTGTATGGTTTTTACAACCTTCCAGTATGCTTATATACCTATTCATATTTCTTAACCAGAATATCTTATCAAAGAAAAGCAGAATATCTTCTAAAGATATTTATTTTGAAGTAAGCTGATTTTCTTTTCTTTTTACCTCTTACTCATGCCACCTGTGTGACATTCACTTTTAAGATCATACTGCCTCCATCACAGCGATCTGTACTGTTTCAAGCTCTGCTCAGATTTTACTTCCTTCAGAAAGTTCTTCCTCAAGGGGCGCCTGGGTGGCTTAGTTGGTTAAGCGTCCGACTTTCGCTTAGGTCATGATCTCGCAGTTCGTGGGTTCGAGCCCCGCGTCGGGCTCTGTGCTGACTGCCAGCTCGGAGCCTGGAGCCTGTTTCAGTCTGTGACTCCCTCTCTCTCTGACCCTCCCCTGCTCACGCTGTCTCTCTCTCTCTCTCTGTCAAAGAAATAAAAAAAAAAAACATTAAAAAAAAAATTTAAAAAAAAAAAGAAAGTTCTTCCTCAAAATCCTAACCTAACTGATCACTTTTCTTTTTTTTAATAATTTTTTAAAATGTTTATTCTTGAGAGAGCGAGAGAGACAGACAGAGCGTGAGTAGCGGGAGGGACAAAGAGAGAGAGAGAGGGAGACAGAATCTGAAGCAGGATCCAGGTTCTGAGCTGTCAGCACAGAGCCCAACTCAGGGCTCAAACTCACGAACTGCGAGATCATGACCTGAGCCAAGGTCTGCCACTTACCTGACTGAGCCACCCAGGTGCCCCTGATCACTTTTCTAATGTTCTTACTTATTTAGAATTTGTGCTGTATTTCATAGGCCAGTTTTACGTATCTAGGTTTGTATGTCCTGTCTACTCAACTAATACTTAACATTCCTTTCTTCTTTGGTCTTCTTCATAGATTTTGTCATTGTGTCTGTGTTCTGCATACATTAGTCCTTGTTTAGTAGATGGAGCATTTGTCCCCAAAGCTCCCTCTGGTGGTGTGAAATAGTTAATAGTAAATAGTATGAAATGGTTAATAGTAAAAATTATCTTTAATGAAAATAAAGTATAAAATAATTTTCTAATAGAATGCTAAACTTTTTCATGTCTGTTGTACAAAGTGAATAATGTTTTTGTGTTGTGCTTCCATGAGTGTATCTGATTTTAATTAAAGCAAAAACTTTTTGGGAGGGTGTAGAGAAATAAGTCACATCACATGTTTTTAGGATAGTAAAGATGTTTAAGGAAAGAAGGATATATGTATATATACATACATATATATAACATATATGTACGTATATGTGTATATATATATATATAGAGAGAGAGGACTGAATATGGTATTTATAAAATATATATTTTAATTTATAAAAT
>NW_027551571.1:6861568-6910578 GCF_008692635.1 Crocuta crocuta | reverse complement strand
TTTACAGGCATGTAAGTGAATACTAAATTTAGCAATTTAAATATCTTGAATTGTCTATAAGGCAAAATAGAATGTGGTTTATATAATTTTATGTACTGTTTTTTAATTCAGGTACGTATAACTGAACTAATTATCCTCCTTGGTTCATCACTCATTGTTGTTAGTAGCCAACAGAAGGCTTCATCATGTTTTTATTTCATGATGTTTCCCCTGTTGCTGTTTCAGTCTTATTCTCTCTTTTCCTAATAAACAACCAATATCATGTGTTTACTGTAAGTTCTTGCACATTGTTAATATGGTGTACATATGTATAAATAGTATAATGGTATGGATGTCATTTTTTTTTTTTTTTACTCTTTTCACTCAACACTGTTTTATATCTTTTCTAGTATCTGTAAAATAGCTCATTGCTTCTTAGTATCCCATAGTATTTATCTATCAATTTTACTTATTCTTCCTTATGTTGGATTCCCAGGCCACATCCATGCCCCTGGCACCAGCAGTGCTATGTTGAACCCAGTGACACTTAGGTGTTGAACATGTTTAGATGTGTCCCATGTGTATTGTGACAAGGATTTCTTCAACATACCTACGTAGAGGTGGGGCTGCTGACTCAAGATACGTAACTACAGTACTGCCTGGCCTGCCGTCTGGAGTGGCTGTGATTGTCACAGCCTCTTGCTGGTGTAGTGCGTTAGAAATCCCGTCTCTCTGTGCTGCCACTCACCTCTCTTATTATTCACTCTCTCGATCTTACCAATTCTGTGAGTGTAAGGTAGTAGGTTTTAAAAAAATTGTATTTCATAACGAATGATGTCAAACTTTTCTTCATATGATTGCCAGTCATTTAGCTCATGAATTACTGTGTGCATGTCTTTTGACCCTTTTAAAAATCAGCTTGTTCATGTGCAAAAATTCCTTATATAATCTCGATAGTGATTCCACAGATATTGCTGTTACCATCTTTCAGTCAGCTACCCATTTGTGTCTTTTGAACAGAAATTCTTAATTTCAACATAGTGAAAAATGTGTTTTTTAAATATTGAAATTTAAAAATGTTTTATCGCAAACTTCCATGCCTCAAGTAATAATAATAAGAAGAAGAAGAACCACGATGTTGAAGAACAAAAGGAATTTTTAAATTAAAAACTATATATAGTACATAGAATTTATAATCTTGTTCTGTTAACTGCTAATGTAAATAGTGCTGTTGCAGATTTCAGGCTCATCACTTTATCTGCCTCTGTTTGATTACCATTATGGCCTCAAAGCTGTTAGAGGTGCGCCTGGCTTCATTCTCTCTCATCTGCATGTCTGTGGATGGGATTGGCTCACTGGGGTGTGGGTTCAGGTCTGGCCTGTGGCCTGTTTTATACAGCTCTTGTCCTAACAATGGTTTGTCAGGGTGCCCAGGTGACTCGGTTAGGTGTCCGACTTCGGCTCGGGTCATGATCTCACGGTTCATGGGTTCGAGCCCTGCGTAGAGCTCTGTGCTGACAGCTCAGAGCCTGGAGCCTGCTTCAGATTCTGTGTCTCCCTCTCTCTCAGACCCTCCCCTGCTCTGTCTCTCTCAGAAATAGATAAAAACATTAAAAAAAATCTAACAATGGTTTGTCCATTTTTAAAAGATTGTTTTTAAAAAAAAGAAGGTAGTTGGTAGAGATCCTGTGTGGCCACAAAACCTAAAATATTTACTAAATATTACTAAGATATTTACTGGCCCTTTAAAGGAAAGTTTGCCAACCTTTTACTACAATATAGACTGAGATTCTCAAATTATTTTTTTAGCTCTTCTGGCATCATATGAAAAAATATGCCATGGATAAATGCAAAACTAAAATACAACTAAAATTATACAAGGACTGAAATAATTTGTTACTATCACAATTCATTAAGAGTAATGGTATATCTCATTAAGTTCTCTCATTAATAAATTGTGGTTTACACAGTTTATTTTGATTCTGTTATTCTTTTTCTCTCTGGAAAAAATACGTAGATGTGGGTGAATGTCCCAGTGAGTATATCTAGGTGTGTCTCCGTGATAGCCAAGAAGTAACTGCTATTAAAAATTGCTTGCTTTATTAGGTAAATTGAGTTCCCTCTTTGCTTGTCATTTTGCATTTCATAGCCACCTTTACCAACTTCGAAGGCACATTTTACATTAGTATTTTAAATTACCTAAAACTAATGTAAAATTATATCCCTTAATAATTCTGGTGTATACTGTTTGATTAAATTGAGGCTATACTTCTTTAAAAGCTAATTGGTAAATTGTTAATGTTCTTAACTCTTCTACAAATGACATCAGTTTTTAAAAAGGGAGGTGTTTCTGCTTGGGTTTCTGAAAAAAGAAACCCTGTTTTCTGCAAAATTATACATTAAAAAGAACAGGTTTTTGGAGGCAGTAGGGACAGACCATTCAAAAGCTATGCAGCTTTGTAACCAGAGCCCTAATGAAAGTAATAATTGGTACCCAGGAGGCAACTGAAATAACAGGCAGCATTTTGTGCCTTGGGCACCATGTAGTGCAAACGGCGATGGGGTTCTAAACCAGTTGGACTGTTTTTTTAGATAGAGCACACGAAGAAGCAGGACTTTCCACCAGCCCAAGATGGGTATGTGGCTGGGGATATGCCTGTTTGAGAAAGGAGCTCCTGGTGCAAGTACTCATTTTTAATTATTAAAATGACCGAATGGTCTCCTGCCTATGTTGCAGTCAAGCTGAGGCTCTTAATTAATGCATCTGGTAATGAAGAACTCCATTTACAGTTTTTCTCACTTTCACAGGTGGCATTTATTATTATTTTTTAGAGGTCTATTTATTTATTTTTGAGACAGAGAGCATGTGAGTGGGGAAGGGACTGAGAGAGAGGGAGATGGAGAAGCTCAGGCAGGCCCCCTGCTGCCAGCCAGAGCCTGACACGGGGCTCAAACCCAAGAAACAGGAGATCATGACCTGAGCTGAAATCAAGAGTCAGGTGCTCAATCGACTGAGCCACCCAGGCGCCCCGTTAGAGGGAGCTTTTAGAATAGTTTCTTGGATCGACCTCATGATTTGTGATGGACCGATTTTGTGTTTTCATTAATTCTCTCCATTTTGTGATATTTTGTCCATTATAAAACACCAGATTTGTTTTTAGCAAATAAACATTTAATCTGATCCATTTAAAGCAAGTATTCATGAGGAGGTTTTGAATATTCATATACCTGTTTATGTTGCTCTCCTGCTTAAAGCCCTTGTGTAGATTTCTGTCATCTACTGAATAAAGTTGAAACTCCTTAGCTTGTCATATGAAGTTTCTTATGATGATATGATCCCTTTCACTTTTCACCCTCATTCTCTATCATTTGACCTTTTTTGTACTTTACAGTTCAGGGGTCTTAAATTACATTTAGTTGTTGTTGTTGTTTTTTAATGTCATGAAATCCATAATTTTGTGATTCGTGGCCTTCATACCTGATGTTGAATACAGTTTACTTGGCAGATTCCTACTCATGCCTTGAAACTCACTCCAAAGTTTGCTTATCTTGCAAAGGCTCCTTATGTTGTCTCCTATGTCCTTTTGACACACCTCCTTTTTGGAGCATTTTCTTATTTTTTGTCACTATAAGTTGAAGGCTTGACTTGTGTTTTCTGTGTCCCAGCTCTGGAATCAGCCACTTCTCTAAGAAGCTCAGATTTGTTTTATTCAAGAATAGTATTTAGAGGGGCGCTTGGGTGGCTCAGTCCGTTGGTTGAGTGTCTGACTCTGGGTTTCAGCTCAGGTCATGGTCTTGCAGTCCGTGGGATCCAGCTCCATGTTGGGCTCTGTGCTGGCGGTGTGAACCCTGCTTGTGATTTTCTCTCCCTCCCCTCTACCCCCCACTCTCTCTCAAAATAAATAAATAAAACTTAACAACAACAACAAAAAGAATGGTATTTAGAAATCAGTATTTGGGCGCTCAGTGTGCTTCTTGCTCCTGAAGTGTCATTATTTCTAGGCCTTGTCAGCAGACACACGTATACCAGATAGATTATATGTGCTAATCCGTAGGCACACACATTTGTATTTCATTCTGTGCCGTCAGTCTGTATACATAGGCTCCTGAGGTCCTGAGTTCATACTGATACTTGTGGTTCCTGTCCTGCACCACAGCGTTCATTCTTACCTTCTCCTGTCTTTTTGGTAATTGCTTTTTTAGTCAGCGAGAAACCTGGCTCTCATTATCTACGGTATATTTACCTATTGTTCAATTCTAGGATATCCTAAAAATTATTTCTGAATTACCAATTCCTACCTCTGTGACAAACAGACTTACTAATTAGAATGTATTATTTTTTGTGCAGATCCTTTTGTGTTTAACCTTATAGTATGTGTGTGTTAAAGATACTGTTTTTCAAAGTTACTTAGGTCAGTTTTTTTCATCCTTACCCCATTTGATGTGATTATGTTATTAATTTATAAAACAGGTTCATTTCTCCTTACTATTTGTATTCCATTTAGTGTACCTCCTTCACATCCTGGTTGATATTGTTTATTTATAGTTTTTAAGATATGTGAAACATTTCCCTGGTTTTAAGAGTTAAAACTGTACAAATTGCGTGCTCAGAGAAGGAGCCCTCCCTCCCTACTCCTCACACCCCATTCCCATACTTCCTTCTTTCCCCTCTGGTCCCACCCACCACCCCGTAGGGAAACAAGGTCTTTTTAGTTTCTGGTTTATCCTTTTTGTACTTCTTTAGAATATGATAAGAGACTTGTCATAAATGTGGATTCTGTATTCACATAATATGAGAACTTCTCCATGAGAGAATTTTAAAATATCTTTTCCAAACGTTTTTAAAAAAAGTTTTTAACCTCCACTATGCTGGTCAAAAGCTATGGTTGGAATATTTATTTTCCCGAAAGCAGAGTGCTATTAACTGGGTTCTTTAGTCCTGCCAAAGTATTTCTTCTGCAAGTGATTATTAACATTGATCTCCATCTTACCTTTCCCATCTTCATCATCATGGAACTTTACTGTTAGCTGATTTGGACTTCACTACATTTCTTGAATATGCTTTATATGAAGTCATTCTTGTTTCTTTATTTTTGCTCTTTTTTCTGCCTAAGCTGTCATGCCATGGTCTCTCCTTTAAAGCCTAACTTATCCCTCCCTTACAGCCTAACTTTATGCCAGTTACTTTTGTGTCTTACCCTTTCCTCTCCTTCCTCTAAACCTTTGAATGCTAAATAATTTTTTTAATTATAATTTCTGGGGTACCTCGGTGGTTCGGTTGGGTGTCCAGCTTCTGATCTTAGCTCAGGGCATGATCTCGCAGTTAGTGGAATTGACCCCTGTGTCAGGCTCAGCCAGGGCACAGAGGGGATTCTCTCGCTCTCTCGCTCTCTCTCTCTCTCTACCCCTTCCCCTCTCACCCTCACACCTGTGCCCTCGCTCTCTCTTTCTCTGTCTCTCCCTCTCAAAAAAAATAAACATTTTACTCTGACAAGCCTCTTAATGTTTCCTATAATAGAAGTATAGGATAGTCCATGATAAAAATTAATTTTATGCTCTACATTTTGAAGCTAGATACTGATGTTTTTCATCTTTTATCCTTAGTACTGATCCATACAAATTATCACCCTCATAATATGCCCAGTTATTTTCAGAACTTTTATTTTATTTATATTCAAACTAAAATGACTTCTCTGCTCTATTTGCTATATTTTTGGGAAAGTAAAATCATACAGTTATTGTTGCTAATTTGAGGAATGAAAAGATTGTTTTTGAAATTAATTTCCCATGATTAATTTTATTGCAATTAGATACATTTACATAAATCATACTTATAAAATACATGGAACTGCCTTTTCCCAAAGTGGTCATAATACTTAGTACTGGGGGAATTTATATAGCTTCCTTATGAGTGGTGTGGGTGACATACTCTTTACGGGGCAGGTAAAGGAAATGGAGGGCATTTAAATTCATCTATAAAATCTTAGCGAGTTTGGACAGAGCTAGAGGTGAATGAGTATTATTTAGTGTTATACTGTTACAGTGATTTAATTTTACAGCCCACACACATAATACAAACATACACGCACACACACATATACTACAACACACACACACGTGTGTATTTACAGTGGTTCTTGTCCTTGTCAAAAACATCAGATAAGGAGTATCTTATTACACACCCAAACTAAACACAGATAAAGGTGTTTTTATCATTTTGTCAAATACCTTCATGTCATAGCTCTGTATTTCTAAATATGCAGCTTAGTGGTATTGCTTTGAAACTGTTAAGATCTTTTAATTTAAACATTAGGTCTATCTCCCTCATTTTTTTTCTTGATAGTAAGAACTGTTTTTAACCAGCCTCCAAACTAGGCTCTTTGTAATCTTAAGTACTGCCTTTTCCTTTGAAAATGCCAAAGCTTCCTAATTCTTTTCCCCAGGTCAGTGCCTTAAGATCACATTTTGTACTTCCCTTGTAATTGCCCTCTTAACTAATTAGTATTGCAAGAAAAAGAAACAAAAGATGTTGATTTTCATGGAATCCCCATGGAGTTTACTGCTTTTTACTTCTTTCATGGATGAAGCCTCCTGTACTTTAGAGTTGAAGTTATCCTTGATTTCCCTGTAATCCTGACACTTTTAAGCATCTCATAATACATTTAACTCCTGTCCTCCCAAAGCTATGTCAGCAGTGAAGTTTTATTGGTAGCAATTTGTAGCCACTGTGTATATAGTAATAATGGAATTAGTTGCATTTATGTGTGTATGTTTTTACATACAACTGTTTTTCCTTATCTCTGCTCTTTACCCAGACAGGCATGGTGCATTGTGATACAGCAGTTGGAACACCTGATTATATTTCACCTGAAGTTCTCAAATCACAAGGGGGTGATGGTTACTATGGGCGAGAATGTGATTGGTGGTCTGTGGGTGTTTTCCTTTTTGAGATGCTGGTGGGTAAGTAAATATTTTAATTTGTTCTTTTTTAAAAAACTCATCTCATACCACTTTAGTTTTAAGTCAAGAGTTTGAGAATATAAGGAAATTAATTGTATGCTATGGAAGAAGTAGAGTTAAAAAAGTTTTTTAATGTTTTATTTATTTCTGAGTGACAGAGAGAGACAGCGTGAGCAGGGGAGGGTCAGAGAGAGAGATACAGAATCTGAAGCAGGCTCCAGGCTCTGAGCTGTCAGCACAGAGCCCAACACGGGGCTCGAACCCATGAACTGTGAGATCCTGACCTGAGCCCAAGTCGGACACCCAACCGACTGAGCCACCCAGGTGCCCCAGAAGTGGAATTTTTTAAAACGTGGAATTTTATCAGATATGACAGGTGGTTATTGGAAAATTAAAACCAACCTTTGTACTGGGATAGTGATTTAGTGGATTATGAAAGGAATTGAAAGTATACTGGTGGGAAATAATCCTTCAGTAGACCTTTTTGTGGGAAGGCATTGTTAGAGTAAGAATCAAGTTTACAGCTGCAGTGGGCCTCAAGTCCAAGATTTTCTTGATCAATAGTATTTGTTGTGAATGTTTTAAATATAAAGCTGGTATACTTGTTTCAACAATAATAGAGGACTAAAAGTACTCTTTAGTTTGTTTATGTAATTATGTTACATAATTGATTTTTGTCAGCTGTGTTTCTTCTGTTTATTACTTGTATTTATGGTTAGTAAATATAGTAAAATAAATCATAAATAGGTATTGACCAATTTGACTATCAAGATAAAAATATTTTATAATAATATTTCATTCTCAGAAAACTCAGAGGCCTATTTAATAATTTCTTTCACTTTGACCAAATGAACATTTGAAAGGTTCATGTATTTCAGAACTTTTGTTTACATCATAGATTTCATTCTTGAGATTTCCAATTCCAAAGTACTAGGGTCACAAAAATATCTTCTGGCTAAGGAAGCCACTGACTGAATCATCTGGCTCAGGGATGAGGCAGATATAGCTAAATCTACTTTATAAGGCAAGTGTGATAAGGCTGGTAACATTATATGAAATAACTTCAGAGTTGAAAATATATATTTAGAAATTGAAGAATCTGTTTTCTAGAGGATGACCCTAAAAAAATTGGTAGCAGAAAATCCGGAGAATCTGTGGGATAGTTGAGTATGATTATTACTAAGAAAAAGATGAGAATATTTTGGTAAGTCTCAAATTTAAATAATAATCAGCCACGGAACATTTTTTGTGGCATAAATTGCCTTCTCTTGGTGACCACCTTGTGTATGTAATATTGATCTTGCTGTGCTTAAACTCCTGTCGTTGTATGACCTATTTTGTTTTGTGCCCGTTGTTTCTGTAGTGCACCTTTATATGCAGAGTAGGTTCCCTGGTGGCTGTCCATTCTCCCCACCTCTGGCCCCAACTGATGACACATTAGGTGTATTTTGTAATCTTTTGAAAGTAGAATATAACCTAGGATTTTCCTGAAATCTTCTAGGGATTTAGAAAAACAGTGTGCTTTTGAGGAAGTCACATGACTCCTTTGAAGGGACATTTAAATTCCTGCTGTTGTTTTCAACTCTGAGAATTGAATTTAATGAGTTTGAATGACACTGATGTACTGTATCCTAGGCTGACTGGGGCCTACCTGCTCAGGTTAGTGAGCGCTGGACCTCACTTAGAGGGCTCTACTGCAGTGAAAAATGGCCTTAGAAAAACTTTGAATTCATTTGTTCTTCTAGGCGCCTGACAAATGTAAAGTTAACATATTTAAATAATAAATGAAAAGTGTTTAATTTGCATTCTCTGTTATACACCATGTCTTCTTTCTTGGAATTTTAGGAGATACTCCATTTTATGCAGATTCACTGGTAGGAACATATAGCAAAATTATGGATCATAAAAACTCACTATGTTTCCCTGAAGATGCAGAAATTTCGAAACATGCGAAGAATCTCATCTGTGCCTTCTTAACAGATAGGTAATATACATTGAATTTCTTGTAGCGAGCCCTTAACTTTTAAATTTGTAGAAATGAAAGCATGGCTAACTCTTATTTACATATGAAATCTCTCTCTCTCTCTTTTTTTAAATCTCTTTCTCTTCATCCGAATTGCATTTAATTCTGGGTGAGGCTTTTCCTACTGCTAGGCCTGGTGTTGGGTTACTCTCGTTATTATGTGTGTGCAACCCCACTGTAATCTAATCTGAACTTAACCTTCGTGTCTAAAAAGAGAAAAATAGAACTTGGTAAGAAAACGCATTTGAGAGAAATAAAACTTCTGTTATTTACGTTTTATCCTTAAAAGTAATTAAGTGATATGATTCTTATTGTACATCTTTTGAGAGAAGAGTATTTTGTGCAGATACATACTTGACTGGTTATAATCTCCAAAGCTGTTTGTATTTGACTTGGGAGTGCCCCCTTCCCAGCCCTTTTTTATTTGCATTTGAATATGAGTAAGTCTGCTGGGGAAATTCGATATTTCTTAAAACAAAATGGGTGAACAGTGTTGTGAATACCTGCCTCAAAAGGAGAAGATAGAAGACTCTTTGGAGTTTCTTCCTTGGCCTTTCTATTTAATTTTTTTAATTTAATTTAATTTAATTTTTTTATTAAATCTTAATTCTTTAAGATTTGTGTTAAGAATCAGCCTATCATAGAGCAACATTTGTAATGCGCATGTGCACTGCAGTCCAAACTTTATGCACCTAGCATTATGATCTTAAGGAAATTATTTTACTTACAGGGGAAATAATTTTACTTACCCATAAATGATGGGGTCAGATTCAATCGAAGAGAGCCGAGGGCGTTTCTAGCTGGAAAGTGCTGTGATTTCTTAGCAAACCTTATTATTAGCCAGTTGCTGTTACAGAGGAGCCCTGCAGTGCCTGTCCTCATGTATTTATATCGTTGCATATTCTCTGGAGGAAAAGATCTTAAAGGTGGAATTCTAGAATACACACTTTAAAATGAGTTAATGTTGCAGTCTCTATCAAAATAACCACCAGCATTCTTCACACAGCTAGAACTAACAATCTTAAAATTTGTATGGAACCAGAAAAGACCCCAAATAGCCAAAGCAATCTTGAAAAAGAAAACCAAAGCTGGAGGCATCACAATCCCGGACTTCAGGCTGTATCACAAAGCTGTAATCCTCAAGGCAGTATGGTACTGGCACAAAAACAGACACTCAGATCAATGGAACAGAATAGAGAACCCAGAAATGGACCCACAAATGTATGGCCAACTAATCTGTGACAAAGCAGGAAAGAATATCCAATGGAATAAAGACAGTCTCTTCAGCAAATGGTGCTGGGAAAACTGGACAGCGACATGCAGAAGAATGAACCTGGGCCACTTCCTTATACCATACACACAAACTCCAAATGGATGAAAGACCTAAATGTAAGACAGAAACCATCAAAGTCCTAGAGAAAGCAGGCAAAATACCTCTTTGACCTCGGCCACGGCACCTTCTTACTCAACACGTCTCCAGAGGCAAGGGAAGCAAAAGCAAAAATGAACTATTGGGACCTCATCAAAATAAAAAGCTTCTGCACAGTGAAGCAATCAGCAAAACTAAAAGGCAACCAGTGGAGTGGGAGAAGATACTTAACAAATGACATATCAGACAGAGGGTTCGTATCCAAAGTCTATAAAGAACTTATCAAACTCAACACTCAAAAAACAAATAATCCAGTGAAGAAGTGGGCAAAAGACATGAATAGACACCTTTCCAAAGAAGACATCCAGATGGCCCACCGATACATGAAAAAATGCTCAACATCGGTCACCATCAGGGAAATACAAATCAAAACCACAATGAAATACCACCTCACACCTGTCAGAATGGTTAATATTAACAACTCAGGCAACAACAGATGTTGGTGAGGATGCAGAGAAAGAGGACCTCTTTTGCACTGCAGGTGGGAATGCAGACGGTGCAGCCACTCTGGAAAACAGCATGGAGGTTCCTCAAAAAATTAAAAATAGAACTACCCTATGACCCAGAAATTGCACTACTAGGTATCTATCCAAGGGATTCAGGTGTGCTTTTTCAAAGAGGCACATGCACCCCAGTGTTTATAACAGAGCTGTCGACAATAGCCAAAGTATGGAAAGAGCCCAGATATCCATTGACAGCTGAATGGATATAGAAGATGTGGTGTGTGTGTGTGTGTAAATATTTACATTGTATTTACACACACACACATATATACAGTGGAGTATTACTCGGCCATCCAAAAGAATGAAATCTTGCCGTTTGCAACTACGTGGATGGAACTAGAGAGTATTATGCTATGCGAAATTAGGCAGAGAAAGGCAGGTATCATATGACTTCCCTCATGAGGACTTTAAGATACAAAACAGATGAACGTAAGGGAAGGGAAGCAAAAATAATATAAAAACAGGGACAAAACATAAGAGACTCTTTAATGTGGAGAACAAACAGGGTCGCTGGAGGGGCTGTGGGAGGGGGGCGGGCTACATGGGTGAGGGGTGTTAAGGGATCTGCTCCTGAAATCAGTGCTGCACCATATGCTGACTCCATTCCGAAGCTGGTCCCCTGCAGTTTGGGCTCACACAGATGAATATTTTTATTTGAAATTCTCATGTATATTTTTGTTTGATACAAACTACAGAGGGAAATACATTTTCCTTTCCATGGCATTTCCTGTACGGTCCTTTTAATCTACAGAGACCATATATTGTAAAATTGGCATTGCTTGTTTTTGAAAAACATTTAAGCTTGAAACTTTTGATAAAGATATCTCAAAGTCATTTGCGATCCTTATTTTGATCCTTGTCAAGATAGGAGTTATTTTTTTTTCATAATCTTTTCATAATACAATCTTTAATTGCATTGTTTAGGGAGGTACGACTTGGGAGAAATGGGGTAGAAGAAATCAAACAACATTCTTTCTTTAAGAATGATCAGTGGAATTGGGATAACATAAGAGAGAGTAAGTCAGTAACTTTAACTATTTCCATTTCGTCACATTTTCAATTTCAAAAATTGATTCCTCTTTTGAATTAAGCGTGTTTGATATACTTAATGATAACTACTTTTAAATTGAGAAGTTTCATTTCAGATTTGTTCTGTGGCAATATTCATAACTAAATTAATGTTCCTCAGGATCTTAACAAACTAATTTGTATTTATTAGCAATATTTCTTAGTGCTTTTATAATAGATTTCTTAATTTCTCAAGTTTTTTGTGAATCCAAGTAATTTGCAGAATGGGGAAAATATCCTTTAATTTTGAATGTTTGAATTAATAAATCACTAATTATGGAGACTATACTTTGATGAATACTAGAATAAGCATAGTAGTGCATTTTAACTTAATGTATATTGGACATTAATTCATTTTAAGAGTTAAGAAATATTTCAGTTACAGAGTATAAAAAGCCAAAGACTGAAGAATGTATGTGCAAGTCACTGCTGCTTTCAGTTTTAATACCTATGATATCACATTGCTTTCCCTGTTTAGTAAACTTAACTATACATAAAGCTGATCTAATGTAGTAATAAAATACTTAATAAAATTTTAATGTTTTGAAATGATAGAATGTAAACCATATTACCAAATTTTCTATAGTAAATCATAATGTTATTGATTAGTTATATATTATTAATATATGTGTTGGTGGTATCACACAATTACATCTTGTAATCTGGATGGTTAATACATATTTCAACAATGACTAAAATAATTCATTTCTTCCCTTTCAACAGCGGCAGCTCCTGTAGTACCTGAACTCAGCAGTGACATAGATAGCAGCAATTTTGATGACATCGAAGATGATAAAGGAGATGTAGAAACCTTCCCAATTCCTAAAGCTTTTGTGGGAAATCAGCTGCCTTTTATAGGATTTACCTACTATAGAGAAAATTTGTATGTGATTTGTTTGTTACATTTTTATGGCTTTCAAGCTTTTGATGTAAAGCGTTGTCTTACTGTGAGACTCTGGATTATAGAAGATAAAGTGTTCATTTGTTTTAAACTTTGGAGTTTTTAAAAAGGACTATCAAGTTATTTTTCATTTAATTCCATTATTTCTGAATGTTATATTCATTTACAGATGAATGCACGGCACTGTTGTATATTCTTTGGGGGCTATAGAGTAAGACCAAATACATACTTTTGAAGGAACTTAATCAACTAATGAGGAATACAAGAGAATAATATAGTCATAATGAAGGATAGAATGTGATATTTGCCTTAAGAAAGGTTCTGAGGCACCCGGGTGGCTCAGTCGGTTGAGTATCTGACTTTAGCTCAGGTCATGATCTCACAGTTTGTGAGTTTGAGCCCTGCATCAGGCTTGATGTTGTCACACAGAGCCCACTTCGGATCTTCTGTCCCCTTCTCTCTCTGCCCCTCCCTGCTCTCTCTCTCTCTCAAAAATAAATAAATCTTGGGGCATCTGGGTGGCTCAGTTGGTTGAGCATTTAACTTCAGCTCAGGTCATGATCTCACAGTTCATGAGTTTGAGCCCCGCATCGGGCTCTCTGCTGTCAGTGCAGAGCCTGCTTCACTTCAAATTCTCTGTTCCCCTTTCTCTCTCTGCCCCTCCCCAGCTCACACTCTCCCTCTGTCTCTCTCATAAAACAAAACAAAAAAAAACATTAAAAATATATTTATTTGAAAAAAGAAGAAAAGTACCAAAGTATCTGAGGTAGCTCAGATAGAATGGTTCAGAAGAAAAGTAAAAGTCACATCTCTGTGGTGAGGGTAAGAAGTCAGGTAAGACTTCAGGGAAGGGATTGCGTTTGCGAAAATAGGAAAGAGTTTTTAGTGGCCAAGATGTGAGGAGGTTAGATGAGTTGTGGGCAACTGAGCAACGGCAGCAAAAGTGTGGATGTCCGCACACATTGGGAACAGAGTAGTGTGGTCCAGTAGGGCTCAAACACAAGGTGCCTATTGCTGTATTATGATCATTTGGACCTAATGAGACTGTAAGCGTCTTGCTTGTAATCCCTCCGTGCAGCACAGAGCCTCAGTAAATACTGGTTGACTGCAGTGAGTATTGGGTGTAAAGATTAAAACTGTTGGGTTTTCAGGGAAACAGTAAAGCAGCAGATGATTATTCTGTGCCATACGAAGGGCCTTTTGACTTTGACTCATAGTGAGAAGTGAGGCATTACAGATATTTGAGAAACACAGTTTTGAGAAACTTTTGGTGCTTCCATGTATGTAATGGTGGAGGTGACCAACCATTGTGGTTTGCCCAGGACTGAGGGGCTTCCTAGGATGTGGCGAGGGATTTTCATGCTGAAACTGAGAAAATTCTAGGCAAGCCAGGATGAGTTGGCCACCCTGCTAACAGTAGTATTCTAAAAACTATTGTAATGTTCACTAAAATGAGGATATGGGTGCCTGGAGAAACCCAAGCATTTTTATAGGCAATGAGGAAGGACCCAGTTAAAGTGAGAAATTGATATTTAAATAGAAGAGATGATTTATGTTTTAAGACCTGGAAATCAAGAGATGTTATCTTTGAAAAGGAGGAGAGGGGTCTCTTTTCTAGAAGATTTCTAGATAACATAGTTGTAGGAACTCAGAATGAGATGAAGAGGGGGAAAGTATAGTCTGTATAGTGACTCCAGTCTCAATAATATTAAAGACTAGAACATCTGAGAAGAGTGGGGGGCAAAACAATTGTAGCATTTTAAATTCTTGAGAATGATATAAGTGTGTAGAGGGGGAAACAATGCTTCTTTGAAAATATGTTAAAATGAAAAAGAAATCTTTGTGGTTAAAATTTAATTCTGAGAATAATTTGGGGGTATTATAAAATGGATTAAAATGACCTGCACAGAATTGATTTCCTGCCTTTCTCTCTAGGTTATTAAGTGACTCTCCATCTTGTAGAGAAAATGATTCAGTACAGTCAAGGAAAAATGAAGTATGTATAAATTTTTACTATATTTTAGTCACATGTTGAACTAACTTAGTAATATCCATGTGTTTAAAAAGTTCATTGGATGCTACTTTTTGAATCATTAGATGGTGTTCTTTGTTGTAATACAGTTCTCAGAACATTGAAATGATTTTTTCAATTCAATGAAAAAGTAGTATTGTGTAAGATAGTATTGTGTAAGATAGAGTGTCTAGTAAAAAGATGAATTATGCATAGCTTTTAGGCTTAGTTTTAATAGCAAAAAAGTGATAGGTTTATAAACATCTATAATATCAGAAATTTTTACAATCTTAGTACTCTAAAAGGATATAGTTGATAAATTATAAGGGTATAGAAATAGTGGAGAAATTAATATTCTGAGTGTTCAGGAATGAATTCATATAAAGGGTAATTTTATCAAACTCTAACAATATTTTGTGGCCTCTCTAATTTGTAACCGTACACAAAAGTAAATTGTGCACACACATGCACATTAATAAGGATGCTAATAACATTTTCTCCTTAAAATTTATAGAAGGTAAAAAAAAAAAATTGGTTAGATGATTTTGGGATGATTCATTTTAGGAATTTTATAAAGCATGCAAGCATTTTAAATTTCTGTGTTTTTTTGTTTTATTTTAATAGGAAAGCCAAGAGGTATGTTGATGTCACTTACATTGAAAAGCTGAGAAAAACACATCACTCTAGTTTTGATAGAGCCATTTTCTACCTAGCATTTGGAGTGCTACATCTACTTAAGAACGAAGTTCCCAACCTTGTTTCTACCAAGTATTTCTTTTATTATTGCCCCTATGGATTTATTGTTTAAATATGTATTATATAATTTTCTTATTTTTATTCACGAAGGATCTATAACTGATAGTAGAATTTTAGATTAACAAGTGAAAACCAGTGTGATCAAATTATACTAATGTAATAGCAGCCAAAAGCAGTTAAACTTGACTTGTTCATTGGCCTGTATATTCTTATTAGGGAAAAATGATAGTTTTGCTTAAGATACATAAAATATTTAAGAAAACATGAGGAACCTAGTCACTAAAATAGTGGAAAGAAGATTGGCCTTGGAATCTAATAAACTTGAACTGATTTTTGGCACAGCCACTTATTAACTAAGCCATCTAGAGAGTTATTCACCTCTTTTGAATTTCAATTTCTTTATTGAGTAGATACAACACTACCACCTTTTTAGGGTTGTTGTTAGAATTAATGAGACAACAATTTGTAAAATGCCTAATACCTAAGGCATAAAAAAGTTAAGTCCTTTATAAAGGAAATAATGCTCCAAAAATGGATTATTTAATATGTAATGTAATTTTCAGTTTGTTTAAAGATCAACATATCTGGCCTAGAAGCAAACGTAAAGAATGGCAAGGAAATGACTTATAATCAGTTAGCCGTCATTCTTGGAAGACGTATTGACTATAACTCCTTATAGTAGTGTTCCTGGCACTGTGTAGAAAGATACAAAGAAGAGCTTGAATTCTCATTTTTAAGAGCGTAATATATTTTTGAACAAGTTCGGTCAAATATTCCAAACATTTGTTTCAGATATAGATCTCTTCATCTTGTAAATACACACTGTGACAGTATTTTTACATAAAAAAAAATATTTATTTTACATAAATAAAAAAATAATTTTTACATAAATAATAATTTTTACAGAACAGGGGAGGACATCAGGATATCCTTTATTTGGAATGAATGAGAGACTTGGTGTCATAGAAGAATTCTGCCAAGATTAGAGCTTCTCATTTGCATATTTATGTAGTGTGTACATGTTTACATACATACGTAGAAAGCAAGAGATGGAGAATTTTTTCCTTATGTCAGTAAAAGTCACATTAAGAAGGTACAAAAACTGTACCATTATAAAGGAGGTTATATTAGGCTTAAAAAACAGCTTATCATTGTTTTCTTTAAGCCTCTCATATTTTAAATGTGACCAAAATTTATATAGTTTTTTGTTTTTGGACAGATTCAGAAAAAACTATACACATTAGAAGAGCACCTTAGCACTGAGATACAAGCCAAAGAAGAACTAGAGCAAAAGTGCAAGTATGTTGTTTAGATAATGAAATGTATTTTAAAATTTAAGTTTAAATGTTTTACTAAAAATGAAGAGTTACAAAGTAATTATATGATTATTTTTGAGTTTATAGTATGTAAATGTTTTTGTTATAAATTAGGAGAGATTTTACTTACTGTTTCTTTTGAAATCCTTTAGATCTGCTAATACTCGCCTTGAAAAAGTAGCAAAGGAGCTGGAAGAGGAGGTAAAGCTGCCGTGTGCTTTCATTAATATTTTTGTTGACTAAAAGTTCTGATGCCTGCCTTCCCTGCAGAGTTCTCATAGAACCTGAGTAATACCTGACTTGATATATAGTAAGAGCCACCTTACGTAGTATTGGTGAACAGGACGAAAGTTACAGGATAACCATGATGATAGCTTCATTTTGTTATGTTTTCGCAAACTTGAGTTGATTTAGTATGAGTAGATATTTCACGTAAAAAGATTTGCATTTGTGTTAATTACTTGGGTTAACAAGAGAAAGTGACCATGTTTCTTCTTTTAAATTTCTGTTCGTAACATTTCAGATCCATAGTTAATTAAGTGAAGATGGTTCAGTGGGGATGGAATGTTACAGAAAGTTTGACTTTCAGTAGTAAACAATTAACAGCATGGTCTTAATATTAAATTTAAGAGAGGTATACTGTTTTGAAAATAATGGAAAATGTTATTGTAAATTTTAACAGCAGTTATCGCTTTTTTAAAAGTTCTTTGTTATCTGCTTGAAATATTAAAATAGTGTTTTCATTTGATTTTTATACATATAAAATAACTTTGGTAATAACTTTAAGCATTATTTCAGATTACCTTAAGGAAAAATGTGGAATCATCATTAAGACAATTAGAAAGAGAAAAGGCACTTCTTCAGCACAAAAATGCAGAATTTCAGCGGAAAGCTGATCATGAAGCAGACAAGAAACGAAATTTGGAAAATGATGGTTTGTGGTGTAGAATATTAAATACTTACCAAGAAAAAAATTAAGTGTGTATGTATGTGTGTGTTGTTGTTGAAGCTTGCCACTGAAATGCTTTTTATCATAGTTAACAGTTTAAAGGATCAGCTTGAAGATTTGAAAAAAAGGAATCAGAGCTCTCAAATATCCACCGAGAAAGTAAATCAACTCCAGAGACAAGTAGGTTAATCTCAATTTGTAATAAGATATTGAATTTTCTTGATAACTTACTAATTTTAATTGGGAATGTTACAGAGGCCTTTGCCTCTGATTTTAAAGGGAAATCATTAGGAAACTTTTTAGGGATTTTTTTTCTTTAAATAGTTTGTAACGGGCTGTTAAATGGAAGTATTTTCATTATATGCACTTGTGTTTGTTGTTGTCTGTTGGATTTTGAATGGGATTACAGCTGGATGAAACCAATGCTTTGCTGAGAACAGAATCTGATACTGCAGCCCGATTAAGAAAAACCCAGGCAGAAAGTACAAAGCAGATTCAGCAGCTGGAGTCTAACAATAGAGAGCTTCAAGACAAAAATTGTCTGCTGGAGACTGCCAAGTTAAAACTGGAAAAGGAATTTATCAATCTTCAGTCAGTTCTAGAATCTGAACGGAGGGACCGAACTCACGGATCAGAGATAATTAATGACTTGCAAGGTATTATAAAGTAGAGATTACATTTGAATTCATCTTGATTTATATTTTGGAGATAACTTTAGATGATGGGTATATGTGCTGGGATAGCACATTTCTGAATATACTACTCTGTTATGTGAAATTAGGGTGTTGGAAATGCATTGATCCAAAATTTTATGAATAGAAGATTTTCTTTCAAATAGTGTGAAATATTGTAAGTTATCAAAAACCACCTCCCAAGGTGACGCCTTGGCTTCCAGCTGACTTAACCATAAAGCCCTCTACCAACAATTATAAAACTTCTGCTCATAAATAACAGCTGCAAAGTATGAGGTGATTTCCAGATTTTTTACTCTTAATTTAATATATGTACTTTGTGGGTTTATTGTTTTTAAAATGTTGCAATTTTAGGTAGAATATCTGGCCTAGAAGAAGATTTAAAGAATGGCAAAATCTTATTAGCAAAAGCAGAGATGGAGAAGAGACAACTACAGGAGAGATTTACTGATTTGGAAAAGGTAAAAACATGTTCAGCTTTATATTTTGTAAGAAAATGACAAAGAGCTTTAGATTGGAAAACTTCATCTAAAATAAGAGTTATCAGTATTCTTCCAGTGAATGTTTCTCCCTAGGGATCCAAGGAAAACTTAAATTTTGACTACACCATCTCTTTAAAATGATACACAGTTACAATGGCTTTTGGCATTGAGAAGTTTCTTGGGGCGCCTGGGTGGCTCAGTCAGTTAAGCGTCTGACTTCAGCTCAGGTCATGATCTCATGGTTCATGGGTTCGAGCCTCGCGTCGGGCTCTGTGCTGACAGCCAGCTCAGAGCTTGGAGCCTATTTCAGATTCTGTATCTCCCTCTCTCTCTCTGACCTTCCCCTGCTCGTGCTGTGTCTGTCTGTCTGTCTGTCTGTCTCTCTCTCTCTCTCTCAGAAATAAATAAAACCTTAAAAATTAAAAAAAGAAAAAAGAAAGTTTTTCTTTAAAACTGTTATAAGCCAGGGATAGGTTTTAGGCTCTGTGCAGTTACGGTGTTATTTTTGTTCACTTATCCATTCGTTGAAGTATTTAATGTATCACCTGTGGTAGAAATATGAGGATGCAGTCTTTGCTTGCCTTTCGCAATCTCACAGTGGGGCCCCCTGTCTGTCTCAGATGGTAGAGCATGTGACTCTTAATCTTTAGGTCGTGAGTTCAAGCCCCACATGGAGCCTACTTAAAAAAATAATAAATTTTATTTTATTATTTTTTTTAATGTTTTATTTATTTCTAGGAGAGAGAGAGAGACAGCGTGAGCAGGGGAGGGTCAGAGAGAGAGGGAGTCATAGACTGAAACAGGCTCCAGGCTCTGAGCTGGCAGTCAGCACAGAGCCCGACGCGGGGCTCGAACCCACGAACCGCGAGATCATGACCTAAGCGAAAGTCGGACGCTTAACCAACTAAGCCACCCAGGCGCCCCTAAAAAAATAATAAATTTTAAAAAATACAGTCTAAAGAGTAGTACCTAACATAATTAATAAAGCACACAGATAGTTCTAAGGCGGTGTGGTAAAGAGACTGCTGGAAGAATGGACGGCATATATGGGATGCACAGGGCGGGGTTGGTAGGCAGGGGAAAGGCACATTCTGAGCAAGGGGGGACAGCAGGAGCAGACGTACACAGGAAACAGAAAAGGCAGAGTTGGCTTATGGACTGCACACTGCTCAGTAGTCTGGAGTGTAGAGCAGGGGTCAACAGATTTTAATCTTTTAAGTGAAAGACAGTAAGTAGTTTAGTCTTTGAGAGCCATATAGTCTGTTGCAACTCAGCTCTGCTGCGATATGTAAAGGAATGGGTGTGGCTATGTTCCAGTGAAATTTTACAAAAATAGACATCAGGCCAAAATGGCCTGAAGACTGCAGTATGGTCCTCATGGTAACCCTGAGGAATTCACTGTCCAGAATGAGGCTATAGACCTAGACATGAGCTAGATCCTGTAAGATTTTGAATGCTCTTATTAACAGACTATTAATTATTGATGCTCTATTAATAATTTCTCTAGGTAATGAACCAGCCACTGAAGGGCTTTTTAGATGTATATTTAAGATAGATCATTGTGTACCATGTGTGGAGAATAAATTTGAGAAAGACAAGATAAGAGGTAGGGAGACTAGTCAGAGGCATTTTCAGTAATTCCAATAATGGAGATTTAACTGGTACAGTAGTTAAAAGGATAGAAAATGGGGATGAATCTGAGAACTGTTTGGAGGTAGAATATTTGGCAGCACTTAGCGATTGATTAGATGAAGCGTGTGTGTGGTACTTAAGGATGAGTTCTAGGTTCTTACTTTGTGACAAGACATATAATGCTAACACTAATTAATAAAGAATAAGGGGGAAAAAGAATGAAGGGAAATAACTCTTTTAGAAGAGATAATGACAAAATCTGTTTTAGTCCTATGTTTGAGGTGCCTTAGGATGTTCATAAAACAGTAAACTATGTTGAAGCTAGAAATATTTGAGAGTCATTTGATACAGCATGTCTGAAGCTGTGTGAATGCAAGAGCCTATCTAGGAAAAGATTGCTCAGAGCACTGGTGTTTCAGGGCGGAGTTGATTACTCTGTTGTTGGATTGAAAAAATCATATTTAGGGGCTCCTGCGTGGCTCAGTTGACTAAGCATCCAATTCTTGAGTTTGGCTCAGGTCACAGTCTCAGCAGTTAGTCAGCTCAAGCCCTGCCCCAGGCTCTGCACTGACTGTGTGGAGCCTGCTTGGGATTCTTTCTCATTCTCACTCTCACTCTCTCTCTGCCCATCCTCTACACATATTTCCTCTCTTTCTCTCTCTCAAAGTAAATAAACTTAAAAAAGAAAAAATCATTTTCAGTATTAAAGATTTATTTGAAAAACAAAAGAAATATTTACACTTATGATACAAACTATAGAAAACAAAGAATTGNTATGGTCCTCATGGTAACCCTGAGGAATTCACTGTCCAGAATGAGGCTATAGACCTAGACATGAGCTAGATCCTGTAAGATTTTGAATGCTCTTATTAACAGACTATTAATTATTGATGCTCTATTAATAATTTCTCTAGGTAATGAACCAGCCACTGAAGGGCTTTTTAGATGTATATTTAAGATAGATCATTGTGTACCATGTGTGGAGAATAAATTTGAGAAAGACAAGATAAGAGGTAGGGAGACTAGTCAGAGGCATTTTCAGTAATTCCAATAATGGAGATTTAACTGGTACAGTAGTTAAAAGGATAGAAAATGGGGATGAATCTGAGAACTGTTTGGAGGTAGAATATTTGGCAGCACTTAGCGATTGATTAGATGAAGCGTGTGTGTGGTACTTAAGGATGAGTTCTAGGTTCTTACTTTGTGACAAGACATATAATGCTAACACTAATTAATAAAGAATAAGGGGGAAAAAGAATGAAGGGAAATAACTCTTTTAGAAGAGATAATGACAAAATCTGTTTTAGTCCTATGTTTGAGGTGCCTTAGGATGTTCATAAAACAGTAAACTATGTTGAAGCTAGAAATATTTGAGAGTCATTTGATACAGCATGTCTGAAGCTGTGTGAATGCAAGAGCCTATCTAGGAAAAGATTGCTCAGAGCACTGGTGTTTCAGGGCGGAGTTGATTACTCTGTTGTTGGATTGAAAAAATCATATTTAGGGGCTCCTGCGTGGCTCAGTTGACTAAGCATCCAATTCTTGAGTTTGGCTCAGGTCACAGTCTCAGCAGTTAGTCAGCTCAAGCCCTGCCCCAGGCTCTGCACTGACTGTGTGGAGCCTGCTTGGGATTCTTTCTCATTCTTACTCTCACTCTCTCTCTGCCCATCCTCTACACATATTTCCTCTCTTTCTCTCTCTCAAAGTAAATAAACTTAAAAAAGAAAAATCATTTTCAGTATTAAAGATTTATTTGAAAAACAAAAGAAATATTTACACTTATGATACAAACTATAGAAAACAAAGAATTGGAAAATCTTTTGCAGATATCCAGAAAATAGATTGACTTCTGTTATTAAAGTTTCCCAACTTAAAACAAGTCTCCTGTGTGGAATATAAGGGTAAATGGTAGAGGATCCTGAAAATCTGTCTTTAGCTCTAGCAAAGGGAAACATTTGGAATGTTTTAAAGGTGAGCAATAATGACACAGGAAGGAGAGAAGCTTTAAGAGGCTGAAAAACACCATGTCCAGAGAAGACCAGCATTTAAAGAACAGCTAGGGTAAAACTTCCTAAGTGACAGAAGAGATGAGAATAGGAAGGGGCTAGCCAAGTGGGTTCATTGTCAGGTATGTCAAGGAAATGGTTTCAAGGGCAACATTGAGTCTCAATGAGGTAAATACTGAAAAGTGTTTATTGACTCTGATGTTGAGAATATCATGTGTTACTTTATTGAGATGGAGCACTCTCAGTGCAGATCTCCAAGCAGGAGAGTAGAGGGATAGGACATAGGTTCAGTGGTGAGCAGGTGGGTTCCACGGATCCCTTTTACAAGAAGTTTGAGTGAAGCGGGGGGGGGAAGTATTGAACATTCTTAGCCTGTAAAAAGTTTTTGAAATTGTGAGCCAGTCTTTTTTATTGATAGCTGCTATTTTAAATCTTTAATAGGAAAAGAACAACATGGAAATAGATATGACATACCAGCTAAAAGTTATACAGCAGAGCTTAGAGCAAGAAGAAACTGAGCATAAGGCTACAAAAGCACGGCTGGCAGATAAAAATAAGATTTATGAATCCATTGAAGAAGCAAAATCAGAAGCTATGAAAGGTACGCTTTTTCCTAAGAGGGTTTTTCTGCAACATTTTACTAAGAATTGATTCTGTAGTCAACTCTTTGATTTTGAAAAATATTTTTTTATATTTTATTGTCAAATATTGAGAACTGGAAAGAAAAAAAACATTAGAGAAGCTTTATATACATATCAATTTTTTTTCCCTTTTGGCAACGATCATTTCTAAGATAGTAAGGCCCAAGCACAAAATTATTCAATCAAATTTAAGCATCGGAGAGAAGAGAGTATTTCAGTAATAGCAATAGTAACAGGCATAAAGAGCATGAAGTTCTGGATATATCTGTTCAGATTTGGAGGATTTGCCCTTTTTGTAATATTTAGTTTGACATTTACCAGTATGTGTAACAAAACTGTTGCTGGTTTATGCAAGATACATATTTTAAAAATAGAAGCTGACCTAACTAGAATATAAGCTCATTGACTATTTTGAACTCTGGCATGATGAAGATACTACCTAGATCTGGTCAAGGTCATCCACTACTAAGGAATATAGGGTAAGATAACAGAGTTAACTTTTCTATAAACCAGCCTGTATCTTGGAATTGTCTTAGGATAATTTCTTGTTTTCCTAACTGTTTATACTTATGAAGCATTTGAAATTCCAAAGGAAATTAATAAAAGACTTACGGAACTCTTAAGTAGAAATTTTATTTCAAATTGAAGCATAACATTCNTACAGGGAATTTTAAGGCAGTTCTATTCCTATTTTAAAGCCATAGTTGGGGATTTTTTTTTTTTTTTTTTTTTTGGTTAAAAATCAGTGTAGTTTAAGGCAGTAATTAAGGATGTTAAAAGATGAAATGAGTGCTTTATTTGGAAAAATCTAATTACAAGAGAGGAAGTTAGTGGGCCATCTTTCCCTGTCAGTGTTCTAGAAGATATTCTTTTGAGGTGTAATTCAGGTGCAGTAAAACGCAAGCACTTCTCACATTTGTAATACACACTTGTAACCACCACTCAAAACAAGTTATAGAATATGTATTTTTATCACTTTAGTAAGTTCACTTGTGCCCCTGTCTATTCTCTGTGCCCACATTAGGGTGATTGGTTTTTTTTAAATGAGTACATCTGTCCATGAGTTATTCTCTGAACTGACAAAAATGAACCAATTCAGAGTAACAGTACCTACAATTTTTTTCAAAGTCCTTTCTACAATACTAATGTAAGATGTATGATGACTTTCATAATTTATATGAATACACAAAAATGTTATAGCTGGTACTCAAACCAGCTCTAAAAGCCTTTGTGCTTTCTGCTGCCATGTCATAGCTTCTTTTGATTAAGAATATGACTTATTAATGAATTACTAGTCATGTAACCTTGTCTAGTTACTTAAACCTTTTTTGTGCCTTGTTTCTTCTTAGACAATTAAGAGTATTAGGTTGTTTTGAAGACCAACTGCAATGATATGTGAAAATGCTTAGAAATAGTAGAATGTGAAGAATAGTTTCATTTCTTCACACTTTTGAAGGTAGTTCATTAAATAGTGAAAATTTGTAAGCTTAATTTTTCCCTACATAACTTTATTATAAATGATAATTCGATACTGAGCATTAGGTATGAAAGAGCAGAGGAGCCTGATTGGATTTGAAAAGATTTTCTAATCAGTACATCTAAAGGTAATCTTTTAATGCTAATAACTGACATTTAATATGAAATCACTTGCTTAGATGTAAACTTTGCCTGTTTTTCACTTTTAAAAGCCTTTTCTGATTAATAAGACAAATTAAAAGTTCATTACAAATCATTTAGAAAATACATGAAAGTATAAAGAAGTAAAGATTAACCACAGTTTTACTAGTCAGGATGATATTTTGTATGTTTTCTGAAATTTTTATACTTTTTTGCTTTTTTCTTTTAAAATAATACTGTGAGCATTCTCTTTAGGTCATTAAACAGTGTCTTTAAATGGTGAGCACTTACCAAGTGCTGCTTGTATGCCAACCAGCTAGTAAGTGCCACACAGATCTTAACTAAGAATTTTCATAACATCCCTGTGAGGGAGGATACGTATTATTATCACCATTCTACAAATGAGGAAATTGAGCCTCAGTGAGCTTAATTAACTTGCCCACGCAAATAATTAGGATGTGTCAGAGACAGGGCTTAACCTCAAGAAGTTTGGTCCCAGCGTCTTGCCCTTTAACGTTTCCCCAAAGCATAACTGTCATCCTGTGCATCGTACTGTACTAATGTGGCAGGAGCCATAGATAGCAGAGCGGCTGGCTGGGGTATTGTAGAGCAAGAAGAGTAACCCCAGGAGGCGTAGGGTAGCAGCAAATAAGTCTTTATTCAAAAGCTGTTAAGGCTCTTTTAGAACCATAAGTGAAGGCAGAATTTTACTTGAGTTAGAATTGATATAATATTGCAGAGTGGTAGATTTTTCCACATTGCAAATAAAACGCCTGATTTCCAAGCATGAAACTGTTGACATTTCAAACACATTAGGAAGAACGATGGAAATATTAAATTGGAAAGTTAAAAGGTTTTAAGCCAGCATCATTTACAGTAATTTTCATAGTATGGGGTCATGCATTTGATATGCTTTTTTGGCATGTGAATGCATAATTGTGTCCATTTTTGTGACAACAGAAATGGAGAAAAAGCTCTCAGAGGAAAGGGCGTTAAAGCAGAAGGTGGAAAACCTGTTGCTGGAAGCTGAGAAGAGATGCTCTATATTAGACTGTGACCTCAAACAGTCCCAGCAGAAGATAAATGAACTCCTTAAGCAGAAAGATGTGCTAAATGAGGATGTGAGTATGAAGTTTACTGAAAAGTAACAATAAATTATGTGAGGAATTCATAGTCCACTTAGGTTTATCTGTAATGTTGACTTCATAATTTAAAATTTTTTCTTAAAGTATTATGCTTTAATTTTACTGAATTTGGATGATACTCTAAATGAATCATTGTTAAAAGTTTTTAAGTTATTTTTATCCTAAAGGCCATATTTTATTAAAAAAATAGGACATCAGAAATACAAAAGTTATTTTACTGTGAAATGAATTAACTGCCTAAGGACAAAAATCTCTTATGCATGATCATATTTGCTGCAAGCTTCATTGATAAGAAAAATCAAAATAATGGAGCTCCTTGGTGGCTCAGTGGTTAAGCGTCCAACTTCAGCTCAGGTCATGATCTTGTGGTTCATGAGTTCCAGCCCCGCATCGGGCTCTGTGCTGACAGCTCAGAGCCTGGAGCCTGCAACATTGAAAAAATGTTTAAAGAAAAATTAAAATTATTTGTATAACAAGTATACAATTTATTTTTTAGATTAGAAACCTGACATTAAAAATAGAGCAAGAAACTCAGAAGCGCTGCCTTACACAAAATGACTTGAAGATGCAAACACAGCAAGTTAACACACTAAAAATGTCAGAAAAGCAGTTAAAACAAGAGAATAATCATCTCATGGAAATGAAAATGAGCTTGGAAAAGCAGAATGCTGAACTTCGAAAGTAAGTAAATTGTTTGAGACAAAGGTTTATTAATATGTATGACTGTCCACATGTAAATTATCTTCATTTTGGTTTTCCTGGGAATTTTCTTACGATTACTTCATTTTCTTGACCACATTTGCTCTCTTTTTCTGTTTAAGTAATGTGTTGAGTGCCACTCTTACCCTTTAAGATTATATTTGCTTCCCCAACGAGTTTTTACTACTTCTACCTGTTGCCTTCTCTGCAAATGAATAACCCAAGTATCATTAGGCATTTGAGAAAAGTCTTCAGTATGAAAGAGAAAGACTGTGATAAAGAACAAAGAAACATACCCCCAGATGAGAAGTATAGCAAGGAAAGAAGAGGAAGATACAGACCAAAAAAAGCCTATTGGTAATAGTTAGTATTGATCAAAACTTTTAGGAGATACTACTTTCGTTAAACAAGAAGTGACTTAATCCAAAAAAGGCAGCCAGAATAAGAAAGAGTTGTTAAAGATTAAAAATGACTGCATATACATTTATTAGGATGGTTTAAAGAAAAATTCAGAGAAATCTCCTCAAATGGAGTAAGAGGGAATGACACAGAGACACGTGGCCCAGGACCTCCAGCGCCAGAAAGAAGTCTAGAGAAACCCAAGCACAGGAATTATTAAAGAAATAATAGAAAACAGTTTCCCTTGGCTGGAAGTGTAGATTGAAAGGACTCAATAGAAAATAAGTGAAAAAAGACCCACATTTGGACATGTTCTTATGAAATTTCAAAAGCAAGAGGAGGAAGGGTGGACGGGAGGATTGCAGTTCTCGTCGCCAACCGCGGAGGTTGTGTGGTTTGTGGTCGATGGAGTAGGCAGCGAGGCACGTGTGGCGGAGGCCCATGCTGCGGCTGTTAGAGGAGCTGCGGGAGGGTCGGGGTGGGGAGAGCCAGCCTCTCGCTCTGGCGGCAGGCAGTTCGCTAGTACGAGTTTAAGTTTGTGTCCAGAAATGAGCTGAGATGTGGAGGTGGTTCTCATTAGAGCAACACAAATGCCACAGAGTGAATTCCTCCAGGGGAGTGAGGTGAGGGTGTGAAGAGGTGTGGATAAGGAGCCTGCGGCCATTCTTGATGGTTTTTTTCTGTGCTCTTCTGCACTTTTTAATTGTAACCATGTGCATATAATGGGTTAAGTTTTTGAAAAGTACTTTTAAATACCTAATAAATGTTAGGTTTTTAAAGTTACATGTAAATGAATGATAGCAGCTCTTTAAGGATATTAGAATTATATTGCGGTTTGCTGCAAATGAGCTTAGCTGGTGATGAGATCATTTAAAAAATTAACCTTTCATATATTATTAATTAGCGTCTTTCCCATTTTTGACTCAGAAAAATTAGAATTCTCACTTTTAATAGCAGGCACCTCTATGATAAAATACAGATATAACACAGATAAATGACATTGAGTGATAACTTTTTTTATGCGGAGGTTTTAAGAGCCGGTAAGTAAACAAAGTGACCAAATTATTAAATGAGAATAAGAATAAAAGCCTTCAGTAATATACAGATTGAAAACAATATGATTAAATCATTTGATCTGAGTTTCTTGCTATGTATGTTTTTAAATATTTAAGTGGTATTTAAAGGTTTTCTCCCTGTAAAATACTCAGAACTGTATTTAAAAAAAAAGAAAACAATATATGTTCCTATTTATGAATGCAGACATAGTTCATCTCTCCAGAAAGAATAGACTGTGATGGTTTATTTATCCTTCTATGTCTCCTCCTAAGTACATCTGTACAGTGTTTATAGGGTTGGGATTTTTATAGATTTTGGAGTTTTTTTGTTTTTTAATTGTATCACATATGTGGTGGTGTTCTCCAGTTTGCTTTTTCACCTTAGGTTTAAGTTGGAATAACTGTAATTTTTATGTTTTGTTAATAACCCTAGGATTTGGGGCACCTGGGTGGCTCAGTCGGTTAAGTGTCCATCTTTGGCTCAAGTCATGATCTCATGGTTTGTGAGTTTGAACCCTACATTAGGCTCAATGCTGTCAGCACAGAGCCTGCTTCAAGATCTCCCTCTCTCTCTGCCCCTCCCCTGCTCACGCTCTCTCTCTCAAGAATAAACATTTAAAAAAAACATTAAAAATAAATTTATTTCAATACAACGTATCTTACATAGGTTATTAGGCTCACTTTTTATTTTACTTATTTTTTATTTAAAATTTTTTTTATTGAAGATGTATGCATACATATATGTAATATGCATACAGAAAAAACACACGAATGTTAGTAGAGCTCAGTGAATTTTTACAGAATATACAGTTCTGTGCAATTTAAACATCAACATTTAAACATAAAAATTTGTGCTTCTTTCCTCCTCTCTGGCCCCTTCTCAGTCATTTCTTCACTCATCCTGAGATAACCACTTCTCAGGTGCTCTTTTACTTCTTCTAGGTAGCTGGGCAGAAATGGCTGATCACAGTGAATGTGTGAGAAGATGTAATTTACTGCCACCGTTCTAATACATCACTGTTTGGTCTCAGGCCTCCCTTACACTCTTAAAAATTATGAAGGGTGTTGATGTGAGTTGTACCTAATATTTTTTGTGTTAGAAATCAAAACTGAGAGGGGCGCCTGGGTGGCTTAGTCGGTTAAGCGTCCGACTTTCGCTTAGGTCATGATCTCGCGGTTGGTGGGTTCGAGCCCCGCGTCGGGCTCTGTGCTGACTGCAAGCTCAGAGCCTGGAGCCTGTTTCGGAGTCTGTGACTCCCTCTCTCTCTGACCCTCCCCTGCTCACGCTGTCTCTCTCTCTCTCTCTCTCTCTCTCCTAGAAATAAATAAAACATTAAAAAAAAAAAATCAAAACTGAGAAAATTTTATTTACTTATTTATTTATTTAAAATGTTTATTTTGAGAGAGAGCAAGCATGAGTTTGGGAGGAGCAGAGAGAGAATCCCAAGCAGGCTTCATGCTATCAGCGCAGAGCCCAATCTCAGGCTTGAACCCATGAACTGTGAGATCATGACCCGAGCCAAAACCAAGGGTTGGACGCTTAACTGACTGAGCCACCAAACTGAGAGAATTTTAAAACACAATAGCATACAGACACATTTCATTAGCTGTTGGAACAATGACATATGTTATATCACTTAATAAAAGGGTCTATACCCACTAGTGAGAGGATGAGAATTAAAAAAAAAGAAACAACACAGTGATTATTAGTATTATGAAAATAATTTGACCTCTTGGGACTTTTTTTTTGAAAGGGTCCAGGGATGCCCAGTGATTCCTTAGACCACATTTCAAGAGATGCTGGTTTAATATGTGTGTAGCTTATTTGAACCTTTGCTTTAATGTCCCCACAGAGAACGTCAAGATGCAGATGGGCAAATGAAAGAACTGCAAGATCAGCTTGAAGCGGAGCAGTACTTCTCAGTAAGTTCCAGATACATTAGTTTGAAAATTGTTGTATTTGTAGAATTAAAAAAGTTTGTTTGCTGCAGAGTGAGGAAAATAATTCTTGTCTTTAGGATGGATTCTTCTAGCAAACATCAGACAGAGGTTTGGGTAGGATGGTTTGTGCGCCACAATTCATATTGAAAGGAGCTGGGCAAATGACTATTGATAGCTTAACAGAAATCTATTATCATTGCTAGAAAAATAGTTCTAAGCACATCAGTAAAGTTTGTTTAAAAAATATTTTTCACAAAGAAATTGTCATTTTAATATTTGTACTTTTTTAGATCCGTTTCAAAATATGAAAGTAAGCTCACCTATTGCATTTAGGCCAAAAGAATTTTCTTGTCTAAATTGATAATAGATTTCTTTGCCTCTTTATTTATCCTATCAATCTATGTCATTTAATGAGAAATTCTGACATCCAGTTGAAATCAAGCTTCTTAGGTTGCCTGGATGTCTGTTGAGCGTCCAATTTCAGCTCAGGTCATAATCTCACAGTGTGTGAGATTGAGTCCCAGCACAGAGCCTGCTTCAGATCCTCCGTCTCCCTTTCTCTCTGCCCCTCCCCCACGCTCTCACACGTGCCTGCGTGCTCTCTCCCAAAAATAAAAAAAAATTTTAAAATATTTTTTATATCAAGCTTCTAAGTTATTAGCAGAACTTTTATTATTTAATTGGTTGATTACCAGAAAAGCCCACTAAACTATTAGCTTGCTCAGAGGCCCAGCATTACTCAGTGTGCAGGAACATACTCGTGTTCAACTTGACTTTTTGTCTGGATAGACTTTGAATGTAGAAATAATGCTCCTGATGATGGTGATATGGTGGTGACATGTTTCTGTTCTCTTTTGCTATTTAGACCCTCTATAAAACACAAGTGAGAGAACTTAAAGAAGAATGTGAAGAAAAGACCAAATTATGTAAAGAATTACAGCAGAAGAAACAGGAATTCGAGGACGAAAGGTACAGACCGAGATCCTTGTCTCTTTTGCTGACAGCTGTGCATGCTGCTCCTAGAACAGTACCTGCTGTACCCTTAGTAAGAATTCGTCGATGACGTGTATTAGAAAGTTGGATGTCCTGGTGGAAATTGAACATGATAATGATGTATCATTAAAATGTAGGGACTCCTTGGCTGCTCAGCTGGAGATCACCTTGACCAAAGCAGACTCCGAGCAGCTGGCTCGTTCAATTGCTGAGGAGCAATATTCGGATTTGGAAAAAGAGAAAATCATGAAGGAACTTGAGATCAAAGAGATGATGGCTAGACACAAACAGGAACTCACTGAAAAAGATGCTACAATTGCATCTGTAAGTAAAAATTTTAGTTCTTTTTTGATGTTAATCAAATTAGTATGTCATAAATCTTCTTTAAAAGCACTTCTAGGAAAGTACTGTAGATAGAAATGAAAAATTGTGTATACTGGCTATGAGAATTTCTATCCAGTTAACTGCTAGATTCTCAGTGTTGTTTGACAGAAAGAGGCTGAAGAAAAGAACTGCTTACAATGGCTCTGCCTGTTGGTAAATTCAGAGTGAAAGGACTAAAGGGAGAGGGAAATGCCAAAAGCAGAAAACAGTGTAAACCATTTTTTCTTGTTAAACAAACCTTAGTTCAAAAGAATCTTGAAACTACCATGAAGGTAGTCATATGCACGCTGAAAAAAAATTATAGTGCGGATTTCAAAGAGAAGTAAAACATCAAGCAGTTGCATTTGTTTTGTCAGTCATCCGGGTCATTAAAATGGTACGTTGATTAGAAAGTGTGGCATTGGAGCAGGGGTGTTTATTTCTGTTCAGTGGCAGTAAGTAGGGAGGCCAGAAATAGACTCCTGCACATAAAGAACTTGGTCTGTGATGGACACATCGGTGGGGAAGATACAGATGCAGCAAATGGTTTGGGAGGGCTGTGTGGGAAGGAATAGCGTTAGGTCCTTACCTTTTACAACGTCATGAGGATAAATTCTGGCTATCTTAAAGATCTAAAGATGAAAAAGAAAAACTCTAAACAGAGCAAAATTCGGAACTTAACTGTGGCAGAAGACAGCGGACTGCAGGGAGAAGACACTTGTAATGTTTTCATTAAACAGGGGGTTTGTATTTAGAACACACATGGCACTCTTGAGCTCAATAAGACATAGTTCACCAATCCAAAAGAAAAGTTGGCCAAAAGAGAAAACCCTAAAGATATAAGCAGATACTTAACCTAATTACTCTTTAGTAAAGGCTAGATAAAATAACTTTGAAAAACTATTGCATATTCATTACGATGGCAAAATTCAGTATCTGACTACTTTCAAGTGTTTGAAGGATGTGTGGAAAATGACATTCTTATTTAAAACTATGGGGAGTATAAATCTAGTATGGCATCGTATATATAGTATGTATATTGGCAATTTATTTATTTATTTTAAATAGTTTAAATGTGAAAAATTAAATATTCATATAATCCAAAGAAAGTTTAAATATGGTGGAGGAATTCAGGTACATTTTTTATGACAGCATAAATGTTTGTAATGGGAAAAATTCAAATGTCTTATCAGTTAGTCTTCTCAATAGATGAATGAATGGATAAATGAAATGTGGTAGAAGATGGAACTGTCGTATCAGTTAAGATGATTTAATTAGATTTTAGATATCAACAGTTTCTTTTTTTAAGTTTATTTATTTTATATGAGAAAAGTGTGCACGCTTGAGCAGGGCGGGGTGGGGGACAGAGAGAGAGAGAGAGAGATAGAGAGAGAAAGAGAGAGAATCCCAAGCGAGCTCTGCACTCTCAGCACAGAGCCCAGTGCAGGGCTCCATCCCACAAACCACACAAGATCATGCTTGAGCCAAAGTCTGAGGTCAGTTGTTTAACCAACTGAGCCACAGGTGTCCCAACAATTTAAAATCACATAAAACCACGCTATCCATTATGTGTTTGTAATAAAAGTATATAATCATTGATGAGAAGGATGAACACATAATTCACAATAAAATTTCTTGGGGGAAGGAAGAATAGGAATAGGATTTGGAGACAGTAAAAAAGTATGTGTCAGCTTTTTTAGTAAAATTTTACTTTGTTTTAATGTGTACTGAAAGAAATACTACAGTTAAAATTTTGTTTATTCTGCATGATGAAATGCAGAGATCAGTTATAGTATTTGTTTTTTAGTTTATTACATGTTTTTCTCATTAAAAATACCACTAAGGATTTTTGACAGAAGGGCAGTGTTTTTACCTCCTGGAGTGTGTATGAAGTCTATTATGGTTAGTGAAGTTTTTACCGAGGCTGAAGTTCGATAAGGTTCCACAAAGCCACGAAGTGTAGAGATAGATGTACTTAGAAAAATAAGAGTTTTAGCCATATTCTAGGATATTTTCATTTTGAATAATTGCTTTATAACTTAGATTTTATAAATTGTGATATGATTTTTTTCTCTGCTTTCATTTTTAGCTTGAAGAAACTAATAGGACACTAACTAGTGATGTTGCCAATCTTGCAAATGAGAAAGAAGAATTAAATAACAAATTGAAAGATGCCCAAGAACGTATGTATGAACAAAGAATAAAGTTTACCTTTTTTTTTAAAGTTTACCTTTTAAATATACCTAATGTTTTGTCACTTGCTGTAATTATTAATATAATTTTTACATTTTTCATATTTCAGAGCTATCACGGTTGAAAGATGAGGAGATAAGTGCAGCTGCTATTAAAGCACAATTTGAGAAGCAGCTATTAACAGAGAGAACACTGAAAACTCAAGTATGTGTAATAAACTCTAAATATGATTTTGAATTGTTTTTAGTTTTCTCTCTTTCTGCATTTTACTTCCAGTATTAACAGGTTGGCTGTAGCAGTCATTGAATGTATTGGTATTTCTGAACCATCACAATTACCTCATTTTTGCCAGATTGGAAGAAGCTAGGTTTGGTTAACATTGTCCAATTCAGTGTTTACTTTAAGTTTCCTTAATTTTTCCGTATGGAATCACATTCCCTCTTAACTTTTTATTGTAATCTGGTAAGTTTTTCTGCTTTTAAGAAACTAAAGAGAGTGAATATTTACTGACCCTGAGAAAGGGTTAGTCTGAAAAGGCACCTCTGTTGAACATCCTCTGCTCACTCTTACGGTTGTGATGCTGTGGGTGTCTTCGTGGGTCCCACCTGCTTGGCTCTCTGGTTGAGCATACTGTATTTTATTAATGTGAGGCCAGTGTAGCGTTCTCTTCCTCTAAGATAAAAGTAGAGCTGGCTCGTGAAAGTCTCTCTAGGAACTAAAAACTCAAAGTAGTAGAACGTGACATTAGATCAAACCTGATGTAATTTAAATATTTTAAGTTACAGTTTTCAGAAAACATGAGAGTGAAAAACAAATGTAGGTTGGAGAAGAGTAGTGAGCAATGGAGGGTATATTACTTAATGTAGACAGTGTTTCTGTCACCCTGTATGTGTAGGGAAGGGGATTATTAGTGGTCCTGCAACTTGGTTTGGTAAGTTACCAAGAACCATCAACGTATTTTATTTGATTACTTACTTCTGTTTGTGTTTTTAAGGCTGTGAACAAGTTGGCCGAGATCATGAATCGAAAAGAACCTGTCAAGCGTGGTAGTGACACTGATGTGCGGAGAAAAGAGAAAGAGAATAGAAAGCTACATATGGAGCTTAAATCTGAACGTGAAAAGTTGACCCAGCAGATGATCAAGTATCAGAAAGAACTGAATGAAATGCAAGCTGTAAGAATACTTTTTGAACTCTAGATTGAAGACTTCTTTTTAAGAAGTAGACTTATTTTCATGTCTGCATATATTTTATTGGTTATAGGATATAATTGTTACTTCATAATTGTTACTGAATTAAGAAGCAAAATTATGAGGTATATGGCATCAAATTAATTTGATGTAATTTTATTTCTTATAGCAAATAGCTGAAGAGAGCCAGATTCGAATTGAACTGCAGATGACACTGGACAGTAAAGATAGTGACATTGAGCAGCTGCGGTCACAGCTCCAGGCCTTGCATATTGGTCTGGATAGTTCCAGTATAGGCAGTGGGCCAGGGGATGCTGAGGCAGATGATGGCTTCCCAGGTACGGATTTCTTTTCAGCTCTTAGGTTATTTTATTAAAAGACGTTGCCTTAAATATAAAGCAGTTGATTGTTTTAAGCCTTGTGATTGACCTGCTCCTGAGAAAAACGTTTGTCATTTCTTTAAGAAAAACCTCCTTGGAGGGGGGATTCAAATGACAGTTTAAATTTACAGTGTTTATTGATTTTTGACAAACATTTTTGTGAAAAAATGCAAAAGAAAATTCCACGTATTTAGTTATTTAAATTAGCTCTTTATATATTATGGGAAGCTCTCTTTTCAAGTTTTCATTTTATTTTCTCTTAACTTCTTTCTGCATTCTTACTTTCATGTCGGATGTTTAGTTCATATCTCTCAGTCACGCACTATGGAATCCATGTCATTCACCTACCAACGTTCCTCTACTTCTCTCAATATTGCCACTAAGCCTTCCAGCTCTCATATGCTTCTTGACTCTGATTCTGACTCAGAAGAAGAATCTTTGCCTTACTTACCTATTTCATCGGAACCTAATGGTACAGGTGATACCCTGAAAATCTTTCTCACCTTTGGGGTTTTTCACCCTCCCCTTAATTTCAGACCTTTTGCAAAATTTTCCTAACATTAACTAATTATTCACTAACTCTAACAAATTCCTCTGGCCTCCGTTAAAAAGGAAGTGCTGCATGAACAAAGGAGTTTTGAAGGTATTGTCACATGGCATTGCCATTATATTTGACAGACTTATTTTGTCAACTTTATATCCTTAAAGAGCATATGGTTTCATCCATTTTCCACCAACAAGAAATTCTCTCTGAAGTTTCATATCAAGAGTGACAGTACAAAAAAAGACACAGACTGTTTGAGAAGATGTATTTAGGCTTTCATGGAGTGCTTAGCTAGTGAACATCGTGTTAAGCCTTAAAAGACAGTTCAACTCAGTCTCGGCCCTGAAGGCACTTAGAGTTTAAATGAAGAAATCAGAGGGAAAACATAAAATCACTATGTTTAACACAAAGTTAGTATAAGTACAAAACCATGTTTAATGTAAATGCCACACAAAATTAGTGTAGGAGCAGCTAAATAGGAGGTAAAATTTAATCTCTTACTAATTGAATGCAAAGTGAAATAGCCATAGTTTTTTACATTGTTGCCACATTTCCCAGGTATAAAGCAGAATAAATCATAAAAGTAATTGTATTGAAGTTTAGATTTTAGCAGTAAAATTCAGTCTTACTCAGATTGTTAGAGATCATCTGATTTAGTCTCTTAAGTTGGCATAAGACCACATCCAGACAGTTAACATTATATGGGCGGTTTTTATGAATGTTTGTTTGTTTGTTTGTTGTTGAGAGGGAGAGAGAGTGAGCAGGGGGAGGGCAGAGAGCGGCACTCCCAGGACCTGAAGCCTGACAGCACTCCTGCCGCAGAGTCTGCAGGTGGCTGATGTAGGAGAGCGCACGCAGGGGCTGGGGGCAGAGCGGCGCCCTGGCGCGGCCGCCTGTGGGGTTGCAAGAATTAAAGAAAGTCTATGGACGTACCTAACACAGCTCAGTAAGTGATTATTAGAATAACCTCCAGAAACGCTTGTTTGCCCTTAGTTAATGATACTGATCAAATGCCATTGGAACAGATTCTAAGGATTCAGGCAGTTTCCTTTGTTGAACTAGAATTTTACCAATTTTGCGGTTTTGGAATTTAGAAATCTTTTGGTTATATTGCTCTGTAATTTGCACAACTTTATTTCATCTCATTTTAGCCATTTTAAAAATCCATTTTCTCTAAACATGTAATTTCTAACTTAAAAGGTTTTCTCTTCGAAGAAGATATATGCAGTAAATCCATAAGTAGGCCTTCTTCCGAAGGAAGAATAAAGAATTCTAATATAGTTGTATCAGTGAGAATAGAGAACTGCTTCTCTTGTTTTGCAGCTTTTCTGCTGAACTTTGCAGATGCATGAGTTTAATCAGCAGGGGGCATTTGACTTTATAAAATATAGCATATGTATTTCCAATGTGGTATAACCTTGATGTTGTTTTGTGTTCCATAACTTGCTTATACTGATCCTGCATTATTATTATACCCTGGATAATGATAAAACGGTGATAAATTCTGAGGGGCATATTTGATTTATTCTGTAACCTTTCTATTAAAATGTTGTTATAGTTCTCATTTTCTTAGGAGAATTATTATATTTATTCTCATATTTTGTGCTTATTTCCAGAATCAAGACTGGAAGGATGGCTTTCATTGCCTGTGCGAAACAACACTAAGAAATTTGGATGGGTTAAAAAGGTGATTGGTACTTTTGAATATGCTTCTTTTATTTTGCTTTTGGTTTGGCTATAACCATTTTACTTTGTAGTTGTAAGATATATATAATTAGAACGTTTAGACACATAAAACTTTGGACTTTGATTTGGAATGATGTGATTTTATGTATCTTTGTGAATAAAACCTTTCATTATTAATGTGTTAAGAATAAAACAGGTTTTGATGTTAGGAAACCAGAAGCCTATTGACTTTGGTGGTTTGCTATTTCAATGGGAAAACAACTGTGTATGATAGAAAGACCTATTTATTGATCTTATGATGTTCATTTCTAATAAATATCTTAGTCTATTCAGGCTGCTGTAACAAAATAGGCTGGGTAGTGTGTGAACAATAGAACTTTTATGTTTTCACAGTTCTGGGGGGCTTCAAGTCTCCAGATCAGGACGCCAGATGGTTGGGTTCTGGTAAAGGCCCTCTTCCAGGTGCAGACTTCTTGCAGTGTTCTCACATGGTGGAAGGGGCTAGGGATCTCTCTGGAGCCCCTTTTGTAAGGGCACTAATCCCATGCATGAGGGCTCTGCTCTTATGGCCTATTCACCTCCAGAGCCCCCTCCAGTAGGTGTTAGGGTTTAACATAAAAATTTGGGGGAACACAAACATTGAAACCATAGCAACAAGGCTATGTGTGTTACTGGATTTTTTTTTTAAATTTTTAAAATGTTTTTCATTTATTACTGAGAGGGAAAGAGAGCGTGAGCAGGGGAGGGTCACAGAGAGAGGGAGACAAAATCTGAAGCAGGCTCCAGGCTCTGAGCTACCTGTCAGCACAGACCCCGACGCGGGGCTCGAACCCACTAACCGTGAGATCATGACCTGAGCTGAAGTCGGACACTTAACCAACTGAGCCACTGAGGCGCCCCTGGATTTTGAAGCTAAATCTAAAGAATACTTTAATTAGTATCCTCCCCAATTTGCTTATTTAAAATATATACAAACTATACATTTGTTGTTATTTTAAAGAAGACTTTTTTTAGGATATAATGAGAACTGTTTAGTTATTTAACTTAGGTATTATATGATTTTTGTTGGTGTAGAATTTGTTTTTAAAGAAAATAAAAAAATAAATGAGATATATATTAACTTCAGTCATTAATTCCCTCCCTCTCTTTAACAGTATGTGATTGTGAGCAGTAAGAAGATTCTTTTCTATGACAGCGAACAAGATAAAGAACAATCTAATCCTTACATGGTTTTAGATATAGAGTAAGTGTTTTTATTAGAATCTTTAGAAACTTCCACTTTGAAAGTAGAAGAGAAATGTGACCTTTTTTGTCAAGTAGCGCTATTTATATACAGATACATGGAGATAGTATAGCCCTACAGTACTGTTGTTACATTTTCTTATATTTGCTTCGTAAAGATGAAAGTCTGGTATATAGAGTTAGCTAAAACATACGTTGTTTCCTGAAACCAATTAGAAAATTTCTGATTTCCTGGAAACAGTCAAAATCTCAAGGAGTGATTGCATTAATAGAACCAAGGTATCTTCTGACCTTCTAACAAGGGTCACAGTAGTCCTTTTTAACTTACAACAGAAGTATAGGATAACTAATGTAATTTGATCCTTTAGTAATATTTTATTCCTTTATTAAAAATCTCTTGTAGCAAATTATTTCATGTCCGACCAGTTACACAAACAGATGTATATAGAGCAGATGCTAAAGAAATTCCAAGGATATTTCAGGTAAACAGCCTTCTGTGTCTTTCATGCTTATTCTGTTTGGATACATCTTTATTCCTCTCCATCTTATTTGATAAAGTCTGTAGTATTTTTACATCCTGTTTCTCGCCTTTGCTTTCCTTTTGTTCAAGGTTCATTGTGACATTTTTATTTTTTAAAATTTTTCTTAATGTTTATTTGAGAGTGAGAAAGACAGAGTGTGAGTGGGGGAGGGGCAGAGAGACACACACACAGAGTCTGAATGATGCAGGCTCCAGGTTCTGAGATATCAGCATAGAGCCTGATATGAGGCTTGAACTCACAAACTGGGAGATCATGACCTGAGCCAAAGTCGGACACTCAGCCGGCTGAGCCACCCAGGCGCCCCTCGTTATGACATTTTTATTTTTATTTTTATTTTTTTAATGTTTTACTTATTTCTGAGAGAGAGACAGCGTGAGTAGGGGAGGGTCAGAGAGAGAAGGAGACACAGAATCTAAAACAGGCTCCAGGCTCTGAGCTGTCAGCACAGAGCCCGACGCGGGGCTCGAACCCACGAACCGTGAGATCATGACCTGAGCCGAAGTCAGCTGCCCAACCGACTGAGCCACCCAGGCGCCCCTCATTATGACATTTTTAAACCATATGCTTTCTCTTCTGTTTCTGATTTTATGCTCAGCTCTCTAGAAAGTTAAAAAAGTTGCTTATGAGGGTAAACTTTGCACGCAGTAGCCCTTTTACTTCCAACTTAAAGCGAAGCCACGGTTCCCTGTTCTAGTTCCATTTTAAAATTAGTCAAACCAGCAGTTACTGAGTTCCTTCTGTACAAAAACCGTTGTGCTTGGGGTACTGCGGGAGAGGTGGCCACTTATTTCCTGGATGCTTATAATGTTTATTTGGAGTGTATTACACATCCTTTCCTCTTTTCTTCCTCAGCTGTCCAAATACAAATCTTCCCCTTAGAGTTGTGTTTGCAGTTATCACCCAGCTGTCCATTTTTGAGAACCAGAGCATCAGTTTGTATACTTGCCACATCCCTTCAGGGGACTGACTTGAACACTCCCTCCCAGAAGAACTTTCTAACACCCATCAAGTGAAAATTCACCTTTTGGCCTGTTCTGATAAAATTGCTAAAACATAGTAAGATCTCCTGGATAAAATAAGGAGGCACATTTGAACAAGATAGATTTTTTTTTTTCTGAAATGTGAACCAGGTGACTGTCTAATGGCTTTCCTCATACAAGCTTTTGATTAGACAGAATCTAGTAATGTTTGAATGTCATTTTCTTGTCATTGAATAATTTAGGGTAATTTTATTTTATTTACACTGTAAAAATTACTACATAAAACTGTTTGGATATCATTCATTATTCTTTTTGCTATTTATAGATTCTGTATGCCAATGAAGGAGAAAGTAAGAAGGAACAAGAATTTCCAGTGGAGCCAGTGGGAGAAAAATCAAATTATATTTGCCATAAGGGACATGAATTTATTCCTACCCTCTATCATTTCCCAACCAACTGTGAGGCTTGTATGAAGCCATTGTGGCATATGTTTAAACCCCCTCCTGCGTTAGAGTGCCGTCGCTGCCATATTAAATGTCATAAAGATCACATGGACAAAAAGGAGGAGATCATAGCACCTTGCAAAGGTAAATCGTAAACTACTTGCCCCATCAATATCGTTTACATTCAGATCAACTTAAACACATTAATATTTTCCAAATATTTCTTTATAGTTTATTATGATATTTCAACGGCAAAGAATCTGTTGTTATTAGCAAATTCTACAGAAGAGCAGCAAAAGTGGGTTAGTCGGTTGGTGAAAAAGATACCTAAAAAGCCTCCAGCTCCAGACCCTTTTGCACGGTCATCTCCTAGAACTTCAATGAAGATACAGCAAAACCAGTCTATTAGACGGCCAAGTCGACAGCTTGCCCCAAACAAACCAAGGTAATGAATAACAATATGATTAAAAATTACAATGTCTTTTTTAATATTTCACTATTTATGTTCAACTACAAATTTTCCTAATTGAAGGGTACCTTTGCTTGGTATTTTAATGAACTGTAGACTGCCAAATGTTGGAAACTATTTTAGTGTATATGTCTCATTCGTTGATTCAGTTAAATGTAATACAGAGTTGTTTACTAAATCACGCACATATTAAAGTCAACCCAAGATAAAGGGCTTGTTTTTGTCATGTTTATGTATCTAATCATAATATTTTGAGATTTTATAAGTATTCTGGCTAATTCAGTAATTTAGTAGACAGGATGTAACAGACCCATAAATGTCAGGTACACACATTGTGTTTACTATTGCAAACCTCTTTTATGTTAGATAGCTTGGGAGGCAGGATCGAAATCTTTCTTAAGTCTTAATTTTACATCTATAACTTTAGAATAACTTGTTTCTCATTTAAAGAGCAATAGAGATCAACCTTAAAAATGCAGATATTAACCAGTGGGTAAAATGGGCATGCCTTCTCTTTGAGGCAGGGTTGGGACTTGGGAGTAAATCCAGAGGGAATGATGATGAATGCACAAGACATTTTGATGGAACCATTTACACATATGGTGACACTGTAGTAATTTAATTCTTGATTTAGAATAACCACCTCTTGGCTTACCAGCTACTACGGCATTTGTAAATATAACTGTTCATTGAAACGAAGGTGAAGATTTGGTTAGTAAAGAATAAAGTATGCACTGAGGTCAGGTATCCAATTTTGGGCATCCTTTTGGTTCCGGAGCACAGGGCCTTCAGTGCGTGAGCAGTGATGTGCGCTGACTGTGTCATCAGAGACCTTTCCCTTCTAACCACAGACATCTTGTGTGAAACCGTTCTTGAAACTAGTGTCTCAAGGTGGAATTGGTGCTTTAGCGGTGAAACCACCGCTAAATTTACTTATGATAGTAATTAAGCCGAAGAAAATTAAGAGACACTGAAGGTTCTTCCATGTGCCATGTGCAAAGCATCTAAAAATTAAATTTGTTATTAATACTGAACTATCAATGCATAGATGCTATGCTCTTTCGATAGCTTATAATATCTCATGCTTTACAGCTTGCAGAGTGCTTCCATAATCTCTTCTCTCATTCATCTTTACGTATATTCTGTCACCGGACCTTTTCAAATGTTCCTGTGGCGTAGAATAGAGGGCAGATAATTTCAGAATCAGGACAGTAAGAACTCCAGTCCTTTTGATACACTTTACTCTTTTGTGTGATTTGACAAGTTAATGATTTCACTGCTTGTGAGATAACACATAGAATTTGTTTATGAAGCAGTTTTCAGACCAAGTGGGGCATATTTTCAATTACATAGCAGTTTTCGTGTTCACCTACTTGTAAATACTTTCTTTGTCATCCCCTTCCCCCAGTTCAGCATTTGGTCCATTGGAGGCACATTTACTTTTTATTTTTGTTGCTTTTTGTTTTATTTTAGTTCTGGCCCTGCCCTTCGAATCATTCTTCATTGATTTTTTAATACATTTTGCATAGCAACAGTAAGTAATAGGGCTTACTTTCTCTCACAGTTATGCATGTAGATACAACTAATATCAAAGCTGGCCATAAAATGCCTAGGGTATTTTTGTGAACATTTTTTATCTAATAGGCTCTTTGGAGCTTTAAGCATAGAGATGGGCGCAGTGAAGATGCAGTTTTGTGCTTTGTTATGCACCTGCGGCACTATTTCCTTGGCCTTTAACCCGGTGCCTCTCTCGCTTCATTAACTCACAAGATCGTTTCTGTGTCTGTCTTACATGAATCACCCTGCAGTTTCCATTCATCTTGGGTGTCCCATTTTAAGAGTAGCGTAGGCAGCCTGGAGGGCGTACAGAAGATAGTGACTGAGGTAGTAGTTTGGTGGGTCATTGGAAAGTGTTACAGATGTAGCCAGTGAAGGAACTAAGGTTTTTTTTTTAGAGTGAGTGTGCACATACAAGTGGAAGAGGTGGGGGGTAGGGAGGGGGAGAGAGAGAGAGAGAGAGAGAAATTTAAGTAGGCTCCATGCCTAACGTGGGGAGCTTGATCTTATAACTGCCAGATCATGACCTGACCCAAAATCAAGAGTCAGATGCTCTACTGACTGAGCCACCCAGACACCCTAAGAACTAAGGATATTTAATCTTCTGAAGAAATGCTTTGGAAGGATGGGAGATGATAAATTGCAGTAAAGATTTGACAGACTTTTCTGTGGATGATGTATTAGAACAAGAACCAAAGAGGCATATTTGTCACTCAGCAAGGGAAGTGTATCAGGCAGGCAGAGATTTCCAAAATTGGAAGACCTAGCTTGCTCTAGAATAGTAAGTGCCTGTCACCACTGTTAAGTACCTGACTTAGGCCACTGCTTAGTGACTCTGTGGAAGAGCACCCTCCTCAGTCTGTCATGTGTCTGTGGTCTGACGGTGAGCAGCACGGCTTTGGGGTAGGGGTGGGGGGAGGCAAGCATGGGACTCGGAGCTTTCGACATTCTGCTAGTTTGTAACATTCCTATAGACAAAAGGGTAGACTTGTTAAAGGATCATTCCGAAACATCTAGGAGCTGCACTTCTGTGTTGTCATTTCTAGCTCTTTGTTTGTGCCAGCCGAGCTTTACTGAACTAATTTGCACAGTGCCTTTTTTAAATGTTTGGCTTTGTTAGACATCATCATATGCATATGTATGCGTTTATGTGTACGTACGCGTTTATGTGTACGTACGTGTTTATGTGTACACTAAAACACCGTGCCCATAAATATTCATCTAATCTTTTTTTTTTTTTTAACTTTTCCTCAGTGTTTGTCTTTGTAAATACACCATTACATTTTATTCTTTTGCCTTTTGTGACATTCCTGGTTCTGATTCTCAACTATCTTTGTAGCGCTTCCCTTTCTTTGTAGTGAAGTATTTTAAGTTGATGGTTAAGTAAGTGTTAGCTACTATTAGGTAAAGTCCTATTTTTGAGGGCATATTACATGTCAGGCACTCTTCTGTGAGTTTTAACTATAGAATTTATCTATCCTTATAACCGGCCTGTGATGTAGCTGCTCAGGTCCATTTGCCAGACGTGGAGGCTAAGGCACAGAGTGCTGCGTGCCTGCCGTCACGCCTCTCAGCAGCAGCAAAGCTGCGGGTTCAGATCCAGAGAGTCTGGTTCCCGATCCCGCGTCCTCAGCTGTGTTACCACGTTGCCCCACAGTGAGAAGATAGACAGTTTATAAAACATAGTGTATGGAAATGCTATTCCAGAGGAATGCTTGCTTGATAAGTTTGAATTAAAATTAAAAAAAGCTATGCTAGAAAAGTAGTAAATTTGTGAATAAAATACTGATTTATGATAAAGATAGTTGGAGAGATCCTTAGTTTGTTCTAAAGCAGGACATAGAATGCTGGTCTCTGTGGAGGGCATTTCACTTTAATTATTTTCCTCTTAAAGGTCTCCTTTCAAAAGGCAATATTTAAGACACACAGAAAAGTATAAAGCAAAAATGCAACAAATGCTCGTTTGCTAGCTTTAAGAAATAAAGCATTGCTGACCCTGTTAAAGTGGACGTGTCGGGGGGGCTCTCATGTCATCATTACTTAGGCTTGTTCTTTCCCATTTATAAATATTAGAAGCTAACAGACTGCTTATTTAGGAAAAAATGAAAAACTATATACAACTTGAAGTATCAAAAACAAATCCATTCAATGAAGTAGAAGAAAATAGGGGAATATGTATCTGATCTTAGATTGGAGAATTTCCTAAAAGTAAAAACAAAGAAAGTTAGAGATTGAGTGATCAAAAGCTACAACCTTGTAAGTTTTAAAAATACCACGTATATTTGCAGTACGTATTAAAGAAAGATGGGTTAGTATCTTTGTATACAGAGTCCTTACGTAAGTCATTAAGAAAAAGAAGATGGCCTCTTCCCATTATGAACATTAGTGAGGGACATGCGGATGCAGGCATTACTATAAATATGAGAAAGAGATCAACTTGATTATTAAGCAAAGAAGTTGGCTTAAAACTAAAATGTAAAACCCATTTTCACCTGCCAAACTGGTAAGGATTAAGAAACATAGTATTGGCAAGATGTAAAGAAATGGGCACTCTAGTGTACTTTTAGCAGAACTCAACGTCATAATGCTCCCTTTCCAAAGCAGTCTTTGGCAATAAGTTTCTTGGACCTGAAGTATATACCTACTGCTCAATTAAATGGAGGTGGTAGAAAATCAAACAGATAGTTACAGTACTATTTAAAATGTTATTTGTAGTAGAAGCATGAGTGAGTGTTAGAGGGGAACAAAGAAAGCATGGAGAATTCTGCCTGAGGGTATCAAGAAAGATCTCCAGAAAGGGAAGAGGAGTAATTTTCCACACAAAGTAATAAGGGAAAAGACAATGGCAGGCAGAACGTTGACACGTAGAGGTACTGAGTTGTCAGAATCACTCACGTGTTACATGTTTACCATGTGCTGCGTCAGGATGGGGCGAGGGAATGACAGGGAGTGGAAGCTGACACTGCGGAGAACGCGTTGAGCCAGATTGAAAAGGGCAGGTACACTGTGCTGGAAGAGTTCTTATTTGTTCTTCAGATAGAAGTCTTTTGGCAAGAGATTGGTATGTGTTGACTTTAATGAGCTCCTTCACTAAGGTACTGACAGTGACAGTGGAGGGAAGAAACCAAGTTAGAGAAAGCTTTCTTAAGGTGAAATGACAAGAATTCGAAGGAAGGGGGGGTGGGCTATAAGGGAAGTCTTGCCAGACATTGTGCTAACAGCCTAGTGGCCAGACTTTTAAAATTTGAAGACACAGGTGCACACTTCACACACACTTCAAAGGTTTCGGAAGGATACGAAATGCAGATTTTTCAAAGCTGGGGCTTGATTCGGAAGGCCCCCTGATCTCTCTCTCCCAAGCAGTACCTTAGCTACAAGTTACTGTCTGTGAAAGCCTAGAAAAATGTGATATGTGTTTAAGTGAATAATTATATGTATACTTGTGTGTTTTCTTTCATATTGTTCTGTAGTCAGCACATTTTGAAATAGAGTAATTTGAATGGGTTTGTTTACTTTTAAATTAGGGTAACCATCCATCTACACACTCTGTCGGTGATTACCAAAGTCATCTAGCCGCATCAGAATTCATTTCAGATTTATTATTTAAAAATGCAGATACTTAGGCCACACTACCCCTGTGGTCCAATTATATCAGAATCTCTTGGGATGATGCCTGTGAATCTGCGTTATAAGTAGTTTTGAGTAAATCATATAAATTAAGTTTACAAACCAACTTTAAAAATTGAAGTCACGGGGCGCTTGGGTGGCTCAGTCGGTTGGGCATCCAACTTTGGCTCAGGTCATGATCTCAAGGTTCGTGAGTTCAAGCCCTGCCCGTGTTGGGCTCTGTGCTGACAGCTCAGAGCCTGGAGCCTATTTTGGATTCTCTGTCTCCTCTCTCTCTGACCCTTCCCTGCTCACACTGTCTCTCTCCCTCTCTCTCTCTCTCTCTCTCAGAAATAAATAAAACATTAAAAAGAAAGTTAAAAAATAATAAAATTGAAGTCTCAGATGAGACTTTGGGAACCATAGGAGTTCCTTGGCATAAGTTGATTCATGAACATCACAGTTAAAACATTGAAAAAGTTACACTTATTTTTTAAAAATAAAGATGATTACAGTATTAGATGATTGGATTGGAAAGAAAAGACCACATATACCCCTGCTCTAAGTCCATTTACTCAGCCAAGATAAGTTGCTAATGATGTTTATATAGTAAATCCTTGGTTTCCGAACATAATTTGTTCCAGAAACATGCTTGTAATCCAAAGCATTTGTATATCAAAGTGAATTTCCCTGTAAGAAATAATGGAAACTCAGGTGATTCATTCCACAAATAATTCATTCCAAAAATACTCATATGAAAATGATTACAATACTGTAATATAATACAAAATAATAAAGAACAAACAAAATATAAAGAAAAATAAATTTACCTGCACTTAGCTACCTTTAAAAGCCTCTGTGGCTGGTGTGAGGGAGACGAGAGAGGAGGGTTACTGTGTATGAACACTTTAACTATCACTAACGGAATCACTGCAGTCTCTCTGCTCAGTGGAGTATTTTTCTGCATGGGAGCCGTCTATAAGCTTGCACGGATATTGACTATAGCACAGTCTGGCCGTACACTGTATTTAATGAAACTGGCAATAAAGCAACAGAGGAAAGGGTCTATATCAACAGGCAGCCTGGCCTAGAATGAAGCAAAGCCTTCCTAAGCTCACTCTTGTATGAAAAAGCAAAGGACTGTCCATAGGTGCTTTGTTTTGTTTTAAAAATTTTTAATGTTTTTATTTTTGAGAGAGAGCAAGTAGGGGAGGGACAGAGAGAGAGAGGGATAGGATCTGAAGTGGGCTCTTTGCTGAGAACAGAGAGCCCCATGTGGGGCTCAAACTCAAGAACGGAACTGTGAGATCATGAGCTGAAATTAGACACTTAACTGCCTGAGCCACCCAGACACCCCCCCGTAGGTGCTTTGAAAAGTGACAAAAAATATACTAGTGCCAGTTGTGAGCACCTTCCAACATTCTGAAAAATCACTGATTTCTGCCAAACACCATGGTGTGTGACCAAGCATCCAAGCATGAGAGGTGATCACCCACAATCCCACGGGTGAGTGAAGAAGGGAAGGGAGGGAGAGACAGAGAACCATCGGCTCAGTTGTGATCACGTGACATTCTACTTGTGTTGTAAGACATCGCTTGTTTATTAAGTTAAAATTTATTAGAAATCTTTGCTCATCCTGCAGAATACTTGCAGAACAACTTACTTGCAACTCAAGGTTTTAGTGTATACCTGTGGTTTTTCTCTTGTTCATAGTTTTTCACAGAGAGCGCCACTCTTGGTGACCCATTGAGCAAATAGGGTCCTGCTAGAATCAAGAAAGCTGTGTCCTGAGTGTTAACCTCTCTCTCAACTAGGACTTGTAGTACTCTTCTAGAAAAATGTGAGCTGACGCTCTGGGTCCTTTTGTCAAGGGAGTGTGGACGAATGTTGGGCTTTCATAGTTCTCAAGTGGAACTAAGCATCAGGATGGTTACATCTTCATCTGGGCCCAATGGGGAGAAGATTGTATCTTATCCCCAAATAGTACCTGTCTTCAGTTCTCTGGTATTCTGGAAAGCATACCTGTCTCACATTATATACATTTATATGTGAAGAGAAAGAAGAGTTCCCTGTGTGCTACCATCTTTTAATTATGACTGTGTTGTTATTGATGAAGGGAGAGTTAAAATCCTCACAGCACAAAGTGTGAATTCTAGATAATTAGTATGTTAAACTGCCATTTTTAAAGAGTGTTCGAGTGTAAATTTGCAAACCTCCTATTGCAGATTGCTTGATTTGGCATTTAAAGACTGGGATTGGTCATTTGATGATGTTGATGGTGGTGATGATGATGACGATGTTTTTGATTTCTGAAGAAATAAATGGGGTAAATCAAAAAATGAAAAATGAGTTATCTTAGTATTTCCAAGTAGTGCATGTGATTTGCACTTGGGTTTTCATTGGTTTTGACTAGTTTTTAAATTTCATTAAGTTGTTTTTAATAATATATTTGAAAAGTAGTTTTCAGAAAAGTTTCTAACTGAAATTTCCACATTAAGTTATAAAAGTGAAATGCTATGTTCAGAATCTTTATTAGCTACATATTTTCAATACAGTTGGAATTAGTTTTCTGTCTTAGGGAAAAAACATGTAGGCATAACAAAAGAAGCCAATCCTGGT
>NW_027551571.1:6842903-6861488 GCF_008692635.1 Crocuta crocuta | reverse complement strand
CCCCCCCCCCCCCTTCCAAAGAAGGTGTATTCAGACAAATAAAATTTACAGTGATTTCAAGTTCCTACAACTGTATTAGTTTGTGAACATAGCATGGGATTCCTTTCTCCTTCCCTCTTCTTTCCTTCTCTCTAACTTGCAAGAATTGAAACTGTAAAAAACTTTATGAGTCTAATGAGTGCTGTGAAATAGCTGTTTCTGATTTGGCTTTTCTTTGTGATGCTGTGAAACGTTTGCTTTTTGAAAAGTTAATGTAATTCTTGCTGAAGAATGCTACTGACATGCTGTGGAAGTTCTTGTGCTTGTAGAACACATAAAATAGTTTGGTTAACAGTGGCTAAAGGAAATTTGAGTGAAAATTGAACCTCGCGATAGGATGGATTTAAAAGAAGTATTATCTGTCTTTAACCCAAATAAGCACATTGCAAAAATAGACTTAAGTCGTGTATTGTTGGGAGGTGTTTACAACCAAGATTTACAGAGTATTTTTACATATATTTACCCTAATGATGTGTGTGTTCCCATTTCGTAGATTTAAAAAATGTGACTAAGAGTCAAACAGTCCAGTAGAACCTGGTCCAAAAGTTCAGCTGCATGAGGCGGGAGCAGTTAATCTGCCTTGACTTCCTCAGTGATGTATTATGTAACCCGAATAGCCAGTTAACCATATTAAATGTTGTGTGTCATGTTTGTAGAAAATATAGAAAAATACAAGCATATAATTGCATGTATCTAAAAACAAGAAAAGTAATATAGTAAATATGTTTTATGTATGATTTAGGTGTTAAAAGTATAGGGGCTGGAAGATGACATAGTTTAACGCTGTAAACGGAATGCCTTTTCAAAGAATTTAACAATTTCTTAAATTATTTTACTGTATCAGCTAACTTTGTTCTTTCTTTTTTTCCAGCTAGCTGCCTTCTGTGAATGCAGTCGTTACTCAAGGTGGTCATATTCTTCCAGTTAAAACAAGACTGAAATATGATGGCCCAAAATTTCTTAAAAAGCTATATTTTCCTGAGAGACTGATACACAAACACACACATACATACATGTATTTCCCTGTATCCCTGCAATATAGATGATAAATCCTGGAGAGTTTCTGCTCTCCTTTGGAGCAGCAAGCTGAACCAACAATGATTGGTTAATAGAGCAAGAATATCATATGCAACCCTTCCAGAGTTGTTCATAAAGCTCTCTTGGCATCACTCACACTACATTGCACAAAAGGATTGAGAAGAGTTAAAGTTTAAAGAAATCATCTTTTCAGCTTCAACAGAGAGATTTCACCAGCACATTTACCAGAAGAGTCTGGGGATGGATTCCACTACAGTGATGGAGACTACACCTTTACGAAGTGACCATTATACTGTGTGTGTGTGTATATATATATATAAATCTCTGTCTCTATATATATGCGCACACACACATATATATAGTACTGTATTACTGCAAGAGGGTTCTTCAGATGTCCCATTTATTTTTTTATACACAGTAATCAGATATCATAACATACCGCAGTTGCAACTATGCACTTGTATAAAGCCATAACGTTTGAGTTTATATCACTTGTGTGTATACCCCATGGAAACTGCATGATCATGGTTAAGCAGTTTGAAGTTAATTATATCAGTTTCCTAATGCTTCATGATAGGCAACTTTACCCATTTTGAATGCCTTAATTTAATTTTTTTTAAGTCTCACCTATTTCTGTATCTTGAACAAAAAGTGTTTACCAGCTCTTAGGATGCAAATTCGCTTTGCAAAAGAAAAATAGTGCACTATTTTTACATGTGATAGTTATCAGTGTCCGCCTGTCCTGATTGTATAACGGAATTTTTCTCAAGTACCAGTGATAGAAACAATAATGGATAGTATTGGAACTAATACATCTTTTCTGTTTATTACTCACCCCACTCTGCTTATAGACCTCAGTATTAGTCTGAAACATTTGCTTTGCTTTGGATTTGCTGGCTACCCTAGATGTGTTTTTATTTCTGGTAGAGACATTTGTGACTATTTTTACATTTTCACACTCAAGATTCTAAGATTATATCAAATATAAAGAAAACTAAGACATACTGTAGATATATTTTAAATATTTAAATGTGCTCCCTCAAACACACAACTGTGTATGGCAATATTTCAGTATTGGGTTAAGAAAACTGGTGACTGGGAAGAAGTAGCCTCAAAGGCTCTTAAATTGATTTTTATTTTTTAAATGATGTTAAAGTTGTACATTATACAGGACCGCTTCTGCGATATTTCTCGTCCCAGAAAAATGTGTTTTTACTGCTATAGTAAGCATCGACGGTAAGTATCAAGTTAAAAAAAAAATCATGTAGTCTTTTCTCAGCCTCTTTATATACATACAGAGTGTGGTGTGACATTGAAATACATCATCTAATATTTCAATGAAGGAAGTAGACATTTTTCATTGACCCCCTTCCTCCCCCCCCTCCCCCCACTCTGGGGTCAGTGTAGAAATGTTTCAATAGTTAGACCCCCCCAAATATAGATACTGTTGTGGAAATTGAAAAGTGGCCTCCGGCCTGATGTACTAAAACTGAATCTTGTCATTCTCACACTGTCTCACACTGCCTGTGCGCGCTCATGCTGCCCGGGCGGAGTCCGGACACGCATGCCTCTTCCCTTCCNATATTATTCTGAATTGGAAAGTATATATATATATATATATTTTTAATAAACTTTATTAAGGTGAAATAATTTGAAGTTTACACATGAGTAATTGAAATATTTGAGTAACAATGGCGAAAGTTTAAATTTTGAATGCTGTACATGTTAGAGAACATGGAGAGTCACGGTGCGCTGCAACCGTCCCAGGAAGCTTCATGTGAAGTTTTTCGGGGAAAAGAAAGTATTCTAAGGGGTGGGGAAAAAATCTCTCCCATGGAGATTCTTCACATTATATGGTTTAACATAAGGGTTTTTAAGGTTGTTTCTCCAGCTAATGGAAATGCGCTTAATCAAAATTCTGACCTTGGGTAAGAATTTGCTTTTTACCCTTTTGCTCATTTCACAAACATGCATGAATGCACACACCTATCCAAATGTTTATTTCCCAGCACTCATTAAAGATAATCTTGCCTCGGTTTAACAACCTGATTTTGTGCCAGCTTCTCTTTTTCTTGAGGCTCCAAAGCTTCCCAGATGAATGAAAGACCAAAAGTTGCTTATTTCTTCACACGTGATTTCTCCTAGAGCCATAAATACCTCCTGTTGAGAACTAAGAAGTAGTGAATACTGGGATTTTCTTAGTTGGATTTTTACTTTCGTTGAGTGGGGATGGCGAGACAGAAGTGGAAGGGAAACTGGTGCCGGTATTACTGTTAAAAATTAATGTACAGTGAGTTTTTGAGAAGTATTAAAACATGCTGTCTATCCTGAAATGTGTAAACGCCTTTAGCTAACTAAAGGATACCGAGAAATCTAAAATAAGGTGATTAGCGTTTTTAAAATTAACCTATGCTGGAGTCACAAATCTGGCTCTGAAGGATATCTTTTGTGTCAGTTTATCTATAGATCCTCAAAAAGAAATACTCTAGGTTGCCAAACCACAATTTAAGAAGTTTTGCTGCTGTTGTTAATCTATTCCTGCAGGATTCTGGTGGTAAAATAGAGAAACTTAGACACTATATTACTTTATTGAAACATGCTTTAAATAACATGTTTAATATTCTATGAGAGCGAGTCAGAGCTTCTGAGTTTCTCGATCTGTGTCGACACTGCTACTGAATCCCGTCTCCTCCCCTGGAAGAAGGCTTCGGTTTCCCTCTGGCGTGAAGATACCATAGTTGATTCACAGAGCACTTTGAAAAGAGGCGCTGTATGACAGTGCTGAGGATTCTGCTTGGGGGGCCTGTCCCTGATTCCCTTCCCCGTAATAATGAGTTTTGTTTGCAATTGTATTAAGTTATGAACTGCATGGTTTAGATAATCATAAATATTTGATCAACTGTCCCCTTTGAACAAAAATCGTACCCCTTGATCTTTAAAAAAAATTTTTTGTTGCATCTTTGTAGTAATGTAATTGTATTTTATGCCTGCTTTTTATATTAAAAAATTAAATAAAAGAGATTAAGACCTAAGCATTTTCATACTCTTCCTGTGAAATAGTCCTGAAATGCTGCAGCCTTCTAACATGTACCCAGAAAAATTTTTGCCTTCCCTGAAAGATGCATATAAAAAGAAGGGTATATAGCAAAACAAATCATACCTAAGGTTACAAACTTGTGAATGCTCAGCTGTGTCCTTTAGTCCATGGAAAAATACAAAACAATTTCAACGAGGAGTCTGCTGCTGACTTGATTTTTTTTATTTTTTATTTTTAATGTTTGTTTATTGTTTGAGAGCTAGAGTGAGAGCATGAGCAGGGGAGGGGCAGAGAGAAGGAGACACAGAATCTGAAGCAGGCTGCAAGCTCTGAGCTGTCAGCACAGAGCCCAGTGTGGGGCTCAAACCCACGAACCGTGAGATCATGGCCTGAGCCGAAGTGGGACGCTTAACCGACTGAGCCACCCAGGTGTTTTCAGCAACTTGCAAATCTAACAGTCTCATTTGAGTGTCCCGGATAAGGAAAAGACAGACGCAGAATGCCTGTTTTGCTGAGGTGGTTTTCAAGAAAGTGTTTTTTTGGTAATCAGTGGGTTCTTATTTAGGATGCTTACTGGCTGCCAGATGTGGGACAGGTTATTCACTCTGCGCGTCAGTGTTTTCCATCTTTTGTAAAGTGTAGACTTTACTTACAGGATTGTTGTAGGATTAAATATCATGTGTGTAGGGTGTCTGGAATAGGTCAGATGTTTGTTCCCTTTTCTCTCGAACGGGAAAAATGGGGAACTCTTCATCGGAGAGAGAGAGAGAGAGAGAGAGAGAGAGAGTGTGTGTGTGTGTATTTTAAGTTTTCTTAAGCGGGGGAGAGAAAGAGTGTAGGGGTGAGGCAGAGAGAGAGAGTGTGTGTGTGTGTGTATTTTAAGTTTACTTAAGCGGGGGAGAGAGAGTGTAGGGGTGAGGCAGAGAGGCGCCTCACTGTCAGCCCCATGTGGGGCTTGAACTCATGAACTGTGAGATCAGGACCTGAGCCAAATCAAGAGTCAGACACTTAACTGACTAGGCCACCCAGGCGCTCCTAAGATAGTATTTTCTTAAAGGAGAAGCTTTAAGCAATGATAAAGTTCTAATAAAAAGTAACTTAAATGTTGGACTCAAGTCATAGAATTTGTATTTATTACTACTGGTTAGATTATAACTATATGAGAAAAGATTCACTTGGATTTTTTTTTTTTAATTGATGACAGGCACGCCGGGCTGGCCCAGATGGTGGAGCATGTGACTCGGTCTCAGGGTTGTGAGTTCAAGCTCCACGTTCAGTGTAGAGCTTCCGTAAATTAAAAAACGACAACTATGGTTTTTAAAACTACAGAATGATTTATTATTTATCTTACATAGGAAACGCAAACATTTTCTAATAAACATCATTTACTTATTACATATAACAAAGCCATTCAATTATAAAGGGAAAGAGTTTAAAGTTTAGAGCTTATAAACTTTTACAGTAAAATACAGTCTCCAATAATCCTAACATCATGTTTAGAATCTGATACAATGAGAGTAAAATACGTAAGAATCGGACAGACGCCAGCAATACCTTTTACTGCATGTATTTTCAGTGGACGTTCTTGTTCAAAGGTGTGACCCTTCTAAAATTGGCAGCATGATCTTGAGTCCGAGTTCTCTGGGATTGCCTCAGCCGACGGCTGTAGAGCTAGCAGCCAACACACCTTTCCTGGGGAAGGACTTAAAGGCACTGGATGAAGTTACAGGACTCCTTTGTGGGGTATGAACCCGAGCCAGTTACGCTTTTGCTTTTGCCTCGACAGCCTTACCATGGCCTCAGGAGGCTGTGTAGTGTCTTATGATACAGGAAGGCCATCCTGTTAAATCTATATTAAAAAGTCCCAGAAAATGACCCTAGTAATTTACTACAATTTCACTTCTGACTTTGAGTGAAATCCCACTCCACTCATGATCACTTGTGCTCTGGAAAGGATTTAGTTCTTGAAAGATTGTGAAAGCTGAAAAGCATCTGTCTTGACCGCTGACCTGCAGGTGTCTGAGACCTGCCTCCAGCTCACGAGGGGGAGAGGGAAGGAAATCCGCATTTCTAAACAGGGGTTAAAGTGGCTCGTGTCCAAAATGCATTTGGCTTCAAAGTTGCTGAAGCGATTGACGAAATTTATAAGGGACCTTGATTTAGCCGTGGGCTTATTTTCCCCTTTGGTTCAGTTGCTAGAATCCACTGTGGAGGCGCGGCACATCTGTTATTCAGCCTTTACAGCCGTCTTCCTGTAGTGGAGGACCGTCGTGGTTACCCACACGTTCAAAGCCAGCATGATCAGGAAGCGCAGAAGAACTGAAATCAACCCAAAAGAAAAAGCATGTAGTAAAGAGTACTGTTTTCACGTTCTAGAGCACAATCCCTGCCCTGACGCTCTAAGTAGAAGCCTAAATAACTGCACCCCGCCCCCCACCTGCCACACGAGACTCACACCACCACATCATGGGAACTTTCCACAACCCTGGTTCCAAGTATTTCTAGGGGAAGAGAACTTTATTCTCAGTCTTTCAGTATTTTAACATGTAGGTTTGTTTCGCTGCGGTTTGATTCTTCCCGTACAGAGAATTCTTCAAGTCCTGTGGAGAAGCCTGGGACCCATCTCCCCTTTTCCCCACTTGACCCGAGTTTGTGTTTTTGACCTCCATACTTTCAGTGCTTCTCTCAGAGCTGACAGAAGGTGTTTTAGCCAAAGATACGATCTCTGCAGAGGAACAGGGGTGCCCCACGGCCCCGTAGCCGTATTTCTCAAGTAACAATTAGCTTATTTAAAGGCTCTGTGTGCCAGGGACATATTTCTAGTCTTCACAGAACAGGTGACATCGTTTGTTTTCATCATTTTCCAAACACGTATATGCTCGGCTTGGGAGGGGAAAACAGCCTAAGGAATTACTTGATTCCTTTTACGTCAACCCAAGTATTTTCTCCTCCATCACAGTATCTCCTTTAAAAACACAGAGGGGGCGCCTGGGTGGCTTAGTCGGTTGAGCGTCCGACTTTCGCTTGGGTCATGATCTCGCGGTTCGTGGGTTCGAGCCCCGCGTCGGGCTCTGTGCTGACTGCCAGCTCGGAGCCTGGAGCCTGTTTCCGTCTGTGACTCCCTCTCTCTCTGACCCTCCCCTGCTCACGCTGTCTCTCTCTCTCTCCTAGAAATAAATTAAAAAAAAAAAATCTCTTTAAAAACACAGAGATGTGGGGGGATCACATGATTATGGCACCTGAATAGAGTCCGTCCTCACACTCACCCCAGCCCTCCCGTTCAATCTCCGTGGCTAAGCCACGCGTCCCCTGCTCACGACCTTAACACGGGCCGCTCCCTGTCTCGTCTCTTCCCCTTCAGGTCACGTTCCCCCATCAGGCGCTCCTCCCGTCCTACTTTTCCAAAGCACATTAACCAGGACTCTTCAGTAGCTAATGGGCGCTGACTGCACTGTCCATCTCCACCCACTGCTGGAGTGGAAGCTTCAGGAAGACGGGAATCTATGACTTTGCGCGGCAGGTCCTAGATCCCTGGCGCTCTGTTCTGTAAGTGGGGGGCCGGTGCCCGGGAACACGCCGTGGCCTCTTAACTGTACGTCGAGCAAGCTGATCTGTGAAGCCCTAAGACGGTTTACAAAGGAAGGAGCCACGAAGGGCACTCAGTCCCAAAAGGTGGGAAGAAAAAGATGGCGCTTACTTGTAACATCGCTGGTGGTCATTACAGTTGTTATTATTCTTGCTGTAAGAGAAAATATGCAACAGTGTCACCTTGCTTCTCAGACATGTCGTATTCAGCTAACGTCTTTCCATTTCAAGTACAGGAATGGATGCTAACTGTTCCTGAAAGATTTTGGCAGTCCAGAACAGCAAATCAGTGCCGTATTTTATAAAAGCCTTTCAAATCCGGCCATGCGTCCTGGCCCAGTGGTTTTGGGGCTCTCCTAAGAGCAAAAGCAGTGGTGCCCAGGGGACAGGGGAGAAGCTGAGGACCCACCGTGTGTCCACCCACAGCTCCCCCACCCCAAAGAGCAAGTTTTGAAAATCCCATACATATGGGGCTTCCAGTAAGGTTTCATCTAAAGAAAGGCTAACAACAGGGATGTCTGGGTGGCTCAGTCGGTTAAGTGTTTGACTCCTGATTTAGGCTCAGGTCATGATCTCATGGGATCATGAGCTGGAGCCCCTCATCGGGCTCTGTACTGACAGCACAGAGCCTGCTTGGGATTCTCTCTCTCTGCCCCTCTGCCTCTTGTGCTCTGTCTCTCAAAATAAATAAACTTTATTTTTTTAATGTTATTTATGTATTTATTTTAGAGAGAGAGAGAATGAGCAGGGGAGGGGCAGAGAGAGAATCCCAAGCAGGCTCCATGCTGTCAGCAGACAGGCTGATGCAGGGCTTGAACCCACAAACTGCGAGATCATGACCTGAGCTGAAATCAAGAGTCGGATGCTTAACCGACTGAGCCGCCGAGGCGTCCCTCAAAATAAATAAACGTGAAAAAAATAATAAAGGCTTCTACTAACGAAAAACAATGTTTTTAAATGACTGAGCTTGACCCCCTTCTTTTATAGTTATTTTCTAGGTAAAGGAAGCTGAGGCCCAGCAAAGGGAATAATTTACCTACAGGACTAACTAGAACTGTCCAGTTCACGTTGTTTTTCTGGTACAGCCCTTTCCTTGGTGAACACAGGAGACACGTGCGGGGGGTCGTGGCCTGGGATTTCAAGAGCGCTACCCGAACCCACCCAAAGCTCTCCCTCGGCCTCACACGTCGCACATTTAGGAAATTAGGTTTAAAACCAGTTTATTTTTTGCCCATAAAGTTACAATCCTCAGTTTGTCACGTATCCAATGTGTATTTAAGGACTTGTTAAGCACATAGCACCATGCAAAACAGATGGAAGTGTAAGACATGGTCTCTGAAGTTATAAGTGCCCAACATTTCCTACAAGAAAATTTAATAAACAACCCTGAATGATAAGATCACCTGAAGATAAAATTAGGGCGCTGACAAGTAATGTATCTAATCAGCAATTCCAGAAACTGCACACGCACGTGCACACACACACAACATTTCAAGCTAAAAGTAAAACCCAAGAAGCCTCAATTTTACATAACTTGGACGTAAAGACCCCTTCCAAAAACCTCTGATAGAGAAACTGTTCCTTTAATACATAGAAGAAACATGAAGTATAGTTCAAATACCTAAAACTAACATAAGTAATGCAATAGCTCTGAATGTTTAAAGTTTTTCTACCTAAAATGGCATATATGTATTTTAGGTTCCTGCAAGAATCCAAATGAACAGTGGAAATTCTGAACGTGGGACCAGACAATACGGCTGCAGGAAAACCCCACGGCATATTCCATTCATTCTCAAAAGCCAGTGTACGCTTTTCATCTCTGTAATCTGTTACATCATAATGATTCATATTTTTAAAACATGTTAGTGGATTCAATATAATCAGCCTATTGATGCTTTTCAAAGAGCAGAAGGATTGTTGATGTTTAGCCAGATTTTGGGAGAAAGGTGTGTTTCGCTTTTTTTTTTTTTTTTTAAGCAACGGGAATAGGGATCTTGCAGAGAATGGAAAGTAGCCTGCGTGCCATCAGAGTCATAAATATGGACCCACTTGGAGGTTCTATGTGCAAAGGATGAAAGCTTGTTGGGACTGTGATGGGTGAACACCAATGCAGACGCCGGGTGCCCACAGCGTCTGGCTCTTACTTGCACAGGTGTATGCAGCGAGGCTCCAGGTGAGGGCGCTCACGGCCCCCGAGTCCCTGGTCTTCCACAGGTACTGGAGCTGAGCAAACTTGCTGGCCGCGCTGATGAAAGTACTTAGGTTCTGTTTGCAGGTAAAACATGAGAAAGTTAGGAGTCCTTCAGTTCAAGAAGAAAGAGCGCCAGATACTGAGAGGGCTTTTGAAGCCAAACAGTCAGAGATAACCAGTTTGTGCAAGGACAAAACCCGGGCTAAGCGGAAAAGCATGCAACAGCAGGAGGCTGGTTTATAAATGCACCAATCCCACTGTTCAGTGGGTAACTGGTGGGCGTGCAGCCGGTGTGGAGGCAGGAGTAAGGATCGCTGCACGGCCACAGAGGCTTATCCATCTAAACACCGGCCAATAAAAGCAGAAAGATGATAGATAGATAGATAGATAGATAGATAGATAGATAGATAGATAGGTGATGGATGGATAGATGATAAATAGATGGATGGATGGATGGATGGACGGATAGATGACAGACACATAGGTAGACAGGTAGACGGACAGACAGATGATAGACAGACATGGTGTTTTGGAGCCTGGGGGAAACCGAGCTGCTTTGAACGGACAGACTCATGAGTCCAAGCAGCAGGCGCGGCACACAGGCTCTGAACTGGCTATTCCCACCAGTCCCTGCGGTGCTGCGGCGCCCTTCCTGGCCGCCCGGGCCCAGTCCTGCGGCGCCCCCGCCTCTCCCTCACCCACTTGGGCTGCCGGGCGGAGCAGAGGTCAAGGGGAGCAAGTTGGAAGCTGGGATCTCGGCCCACAGGCCACGGCCGCGTCTGTAGCAGGGAGGAGGGTGGGAACAGAGGGGAGAAGTGTTCGGCCCGGACGTCCCGTGAGAGCGGAGCCGGGCGGATTTGCTGAGGACGGCAGTGGGAGGCAGACAGAGAGAAGAGCGGCTCCGAGCGGCGATGCCCCTGCCTGCACAGAGGAGAAGCGAGCAGCCGCGGGTGGAGGAGTATAAAGCTGCAGGGGGGGCGGCTTTGCCGGAGGAGCCCAGGGGGAGGCCCGTGAGCTGTGCACGCGTAGCTCAGAGGCGGTGGTCACACTCGGGACACGCTGCAGGCCTGGGCCCCTCCGTAAAGAAGGGGGGGAGGTGAGGGGGGACGGGCGGAAATGTGTGGAAGGAGCAGGTGGAGGGGCCACCACGGGCAAGGCGCCCCGGGAGCCAAGTGAACCGAGTGGTCCAAGGAGGAATCCTGATCTGGGGCAGCAGATGCGAGAGAGGCCAAGACGACAACGCCGTTGGCTTCAGTGCGAATGCAAGTGGCCGGTGTCCTTGACCGGAGCAGCTCGTTTAACTTCTGACCCTCGGGAGGAAAGCTCCATGACTGGGGGGGGGGGGGGAGGGGAGGGGGGGGCATAGGTCCGGCTCTGCTCGGTCCCCCGCACCTGACGTGGGGCAGGCACTTGACCAGCTCTTACTGGGTTACAGCAACATGTCACGGTACAGACGGAGGAGGGAAGGGGTGACCGGGACACAGGAGGGTTGTGGCGAAGTCAAGGGAAGCGAGCGCTCCAGGCAGAGAGCCAGGGCCTGTGCTCAGATCCGAAGACGGGTCATGCCAGGAGCAGGCGGCTCCGAGGACCGAGGACTGGGCTCCGGGGACAGACCCCAGGTGGGAAGACTGCATCAGCGGCTCAGGCCGGTGGGGAGTCAGGTCGGGACCGTGAGCACAGAGGACCGGGCTTCAGGAAAGCCTGTGCACGAGGGTTTAGGTAGGGCCCCATCCCCTCCTGTCGGGGGAGAGGCCAGTGCCGCGCGATACTCTAACCAAGTCTGCCCGATACTCCACCCGATCTGTCTTCAGGAGGAAGGAAGTGCCGTCTTTAGAATCATAAAGTCATTTTCATAACCAGGACCCGGAAAGACTTCGCAAATAAAAATATGGGACATCCAGGTAAATCTGAATTTCAGATCAACAACAAATAATTTTTAGCATAAGTACATGCTGTGCAATATTTGGGACATACTTATGCTAAAAAGTTCTTGGTTGTTAAGACGGCAACCCTACCTACTTGCTCCCGACAAGTCTCAAGGTTGAAACATAACATGGACCCAAGTTCACCTCCCAAGCAAGGGTCACAGACAAGATGCTGGGTTGGGGGTGAAGTTCAGGACTTTGGGTGCAGCAGGCAGTGACTGGTGCACTGCCTTCTCCCGTTGGCTGGAGAAGTGGAATCCAGTCACTTCGGAGAGAGGATCTGGGGTCAAATGCTTCCTGACCCTCAGGGTCCTATTCTCACACCATGGGAATTTGGGGCCTTACCCAAGGAAGGACAAACACACAGAGGGAACCCTTTTCCAAGGAGGACAAAATGTTTGGGGAGGGGGACAGAGTTAGAAATATCATGGGTATGGGGTCATCTGGGTGGCTCAGTCGGTTGAGCGTCCGACTTTGGCTCAGGTCATAATGTCATGGTTTGGGGGTGCAAGCCCCGCGTCGGGCTCTGTGCTGACAGCTCAGAGCCTGGAGCCTGCTTCAGATTCTGTGTCTCCTCTCTCTGCCCCTCCCCTGCTCATGCTGTCTCTCTCTCTCTCAAAAATAAATAAAACATTTAAAAAAATTAAAAATAAATAAATTTTAGGGGCACCTGGGTGGTCAGTCTGTTGAGCATCTGACTTCGGCTCAGGTCATGATCTCGTGGTTCATGGGCTCAAGCCCCACGTTGGGTTCTGTGCTGACAGCTCAGAGCCTAGAGCCTGCTTCAGAATCTTTGTCTCCTTCTCTGTCTGCCCCTCCCCCACTCAAACTCTGTCTCTCTCTCAAAAATAAACATTAAAAAATTTTTTTAAATAAATCTTTAAAAAAACATTAAAATGATTTTTTAAAATAATGAGTATGTGGCCAATGTGTAATCATTAACCTGATTACGAGCTCTTTAGGCTCATTCTACCCCTGCTGCTCATTCTATTGCTGGTAACTACCTCCCCAGCCCCATGCTCTATGGCCCCCAAGAAAAGGAAGCAAGAAAATGTTACCAAACACCTAAGTGAGACTAACATCTTGTAACATGTGGATACGACTGCGCTTTCACTCCCTTATCCTTTGGTACAGCTGAGAAATCAGCAGGTTAAACATTTGACCTATCAAGTTCTTCGCAGGGACAGTAGTGGGCAGAGACTGACTAGTTCATACACTCTCTTCTCAAGGGGCGATGCACTTACCATGGCCACGTCCAGGATCCACTTCTGCAGGGGAAGGATGAACCATGAGGCCACAAATCTGCCGAGCGCTAAGGGAGACAGCAGTGGCTCGGCCGCCCCCCACCCCGCGCCCATGGGGACAGGCCAAGACCACGGCGGTTACACACATTAAGCCAACCTGGGAAGGTTCTGCTGGAAACTCTCTGATTTGGAAAAGACAAAAATGGCTAAAAATAACAGCAGATATGGAAGAAAACGGCCAAGCGCCCTGCCTCTGTGGTTCTAAAGGATTCTAACTGCCCACTTAACTCCAACCACCCACACCTCTCCAGTGTGATGTCAAAAGTTTAGCATTTAAATAAGCTCAACATTATAGCAGGCACATTCTGCAAAATTGGTGTCACGTGAAACTCTTTCCCCCTTCCCTGCTAACCCCAGCGTGAGCCCAGGCGGAGCCTGGAGGAAGGACAGCGGATTCTCATCATGCCCAGCGAAGCGGCAAAAGCGCAAAGTCCGGCTACTGAAGCCAGGCCAGTGAGGGGATGGCCGCGAGCCTCTGCCGTGACGTTGGGCTAGGTCACATTCCTTCTTCTGACCTTGGTTTGCTTACCTGCAAACCTGACACTGCTTGTCCCATCTACCCCCTTAATGCCTTGGTGCACATCATAGGGACCCAACAGGTGGCTATGATTATAATGAATAATATTATTTAAACGGAGGGGATCGAAGCAAACATGCCCGGTGTGCCCAGAACTGATTCCTAGCAACTGGCTCAACACCAGATCGGCAGCTAGAATCTAGGATGATGAAACCTTGTTTTGAAAACACTGTAATTTCCTTTCTTAAACGAATTTTGCCCAGTTTTACAGTATCCATTGCAAATACACATTTTACATCGCATTTTGCAAAACCTGACCAGTAGTAGCAATAGTAGCAGCTTCTCAGTTCCTTAAGATGACTTTCCTGTAGGGTTGCCACATTTCGCAAATAAAAATACAGGGCACCTGGTTGAACTTGAATTTTTAGATCATCAAAAATAGTCTTTTAGGGGCCTGGGTGGCTCAGTCGGTTAGGCGTCCGACTTCAGCTCAGGTCATGATCTCACAGCTTATGAGTTCGAGCCCCACGTCGGGCTCTGTGCTGACGGCTCAGAGCCTGGAACCCGCTTTGGATTCCGTGTCTCCCTTGCTCTCTGCCCCTCCCCTGCTCATGTTCTGTCTCTCTCCGTCTCTCAAAAATAAATAAACATTAAAAAAAAATTTTTTTAAATAAAGATAAAAAGCAAATGATACAATGCTTTTCATCTTCCAAGTACTCTGTTTTCAAGACCCTCTTACCAGCCGGGCAGAGCTGTGCAGAGGGAAGCTGAGTGGGAAGGATGGGTGCAGACAGGACTCAGCCCCCCGCCCCCCGTCCCCCACAGCCTTCCAGTCAGGCAGCCGCCATGACGCCCCTTGCTCCGCTTTCTGGCGCTCCGAGTACTGGGATCTTTGCAACAACACAGCACGACTCTGCCACTCCCCAGCGGGACGGGAGGGACCAGACGCCTGCAGCTCATGTGCCCGCCCAGGGGGTGGGCGCAGCAGGTGTGCCCCAGCCTCCGCGCCCACATCCCAAGGCTCTGGGCACAGACAGGAAGGGCCCCTGCCTCTCTGCTCCACCCCGAAGGTGCAAGAATAATCCGCTCAGGTCGCCTCCAGACACGCGGGATTAACTGGCTGCCACTGGAGAGGCTTTCCTGGCTTTCGAAGGGACGTGAAGTCCACAAGCGAACCACTGAAGTTTTACAGAGTTGACACAAAAGCCTGGTCCAGATCCACACGCCCTCACCCAACACCCTTCTAACGTCCTGGACCTCACGTTCACTCTGAGCAGGCCGNAGGCGGTAGCGGGCCAGCTCACCGGGTGCATTAGTGGCATTTGTGTTCATGACACACATTCCCGTTATTCTGACTTCACATACTCTGGGGACATTCTCAGGGAAGAAGAAACGTCTCCCTTCCCCTCAAGAATGAAGCTGGGAGAGGGGCGCCTGGGTGGCTTAGTCGGTTAAGCGTCCGACTTTCGCTTAGGTCATGATCTCGCGGCTCATGGGTTTGAGCCCCGCGTCGGGCTCTGTGCTGACTGCCAGCCCAGAGCCTGGAGCCTGTTTCAGAGTCTGTGACTCCCTCTCTCTCTGACCCTCCCCTGCTCACGCTGTCTCTCTCTCTCCTAGNTGGTGGCTGGCTGGGGCCCTGCTTTCGGCAGGGAGGCCCCGGGCAGGGAATCTGTTCACTCCCATGCATGTGGGATCTTGTTTAGTTTAACCGCAGGAACATGGATCTAGTGCAAAGCACCTAAGCCCCCGGTCCCACCGGATCCCGGACAACAAAGGATACACGGCCGCGTACGGGGCCGCTCCCTTCACGTTCCCGTTGAAATGGTAGACGCACAGCAGGAGGAGAACATCTGAAAGAGAAGAGGCTCTGNGTCAGCAGCGGGTACTCATAGTAACACTGGTACCGGAGAAACACCAGGAAACTGGGGAGAGAGGGGGGCGTCTGAGCCGGGGCGGACCCAGCGCACGGTGGGGAGGGGGCCTGGCCAGCGCGAGGCACCAGGNGGGGGGGGGGGGGAGAGAATTCCAACAGAGCCTGGAACGGCGACTGAATACCGTGCGTAGCTCTCCGAGCACCCGGGGCTGACTGGGTGCTGGGCACGGGGCACACGGTCTCTGCCGAGTCCCCGGAGATGGTGGGGACGAGGGAGTGTCACAGATCCGAGCCGCGGGCCAGGATGAGAGACGGGGCTTCTGGCCCCAGGCTGGCCTGTCACGCACCAGGCGCCCTCAGAAGGCGGCACACTAGAAGCCACACGGGAGGACACAGACACCCGGGGGGGCATGTCTGGGTGCAGCCCTGAGCGGAGAGGGCGCTTGGAAGGGACCCCCTGCACTGTCCAGAGTGCTCCCCATCAGGGAGGAGCAGTGGGGGAGAGGCATGAAGAACAGCCACCTGTTCCTTAAGAAAATTCTAGCTGTGAGGGCCGCCCGCCGGGGTGGCTCAGTCGGTTGGGCGTGTGTCTCCTGGTTTCCGCTCAGGTCATGATCTCAGTTTTGTGAGTTCAGGCCCCACGTCGGGCTCTGCGCTGACAGTGTGGAGCCTGCTTGGGATTCCCTGTCTCCCTCTCTGTCTGCCCCTCCACCACTCGCAATGTTGCTGTCTCTCAAAATAAATAAGCTTCAAAAAAAAAAAAGAAAAGAAAATTCTAGCTCTGAGAGGCTGGGAATTTGGGGTGGGGGGTGGGGTAAAAACCCCGGACCAGACCCTTGTCAGGAGAAAAGGCCTGAGCTTCCTGCCGCTGCAGCTCCCGGCCAGCCAGTCAGTTCCCTAGGAACCTACATCCCTCTGCCCCATCCCCAGGTGACCCAGGGCCTCCATCACTCATCCAGACGGAACCCCTCTCATTGCCTCCGTCGGGAAGGGGGTGCTTTGCCATAAAGCACCCGGGGGGCTGGGAAGCCTGTGTCCCTGATCCTGTTTCCAACCTTGGCTGAGCTGGGGGTGAGGGGTGAGGGTCACAGGGTGGGAGGCCAGAGGCGCCCCGAACACAGCAACCCCTTTCTGTTCACCACTGAGGGGGAGCTCAGGGGGCCAGCGGAGGGGGCAGCTCCAGCTCACTCACCCCTGCACTGCAGGGCTGCGGCCAGCGGGGCCCAGGCGCAGCAAGCCTGGGTGCCGACCCTGCTGGACGAGCGAGCAGCACACACGAGCAGGCGTTGGGGGGCCTTCGCCACCCCCTTGCTCTTCACTGAGTGCACCCCCCCCCCCCACCGCACACATAGTGCAGCCAGAGACCTTCAGGACAGGCACGAGGCGCTGGGGATGTCAGAGCTGAGTCACCGTCCCGCTCATCCACCCCGTCCTCCACATTTTACAGACCGCTTGGGGAGACTGAGGCCCAAGAAGCCAAGGTCATATGAGAATTCAGGGAAAAGACGAAGGCCGGCACACGCGTTCCCCATACCAGGGCGCCGCTCTCTCTCTGGGGGACGCAAATGTCCCCAGGACAACCGTCTATCACTCTTGCGGCCTGGGGGCAGTAAGTGTCCTTCTCTGAGTTTTTTTTTTTTTTTTAAGTTTTTTTTTTTTAATAGTTTATTGTCAAATTAGTTTCCACATAACACTCAGTGCTCATCCCCACAAGTGTCCTTCTCTGAGTTTTAAGGTTTCTTTTCACTAGAAAAGAATCCGTGAGAAAGCTCCTTACGATACAATCAAGCCAAACGGTGTCTGACCCGCGGGCCCCACAAACGTGTCCGTATTCCTGGTGTGACTCAAGTTTCCTTCCTCAACACACACGCCGGAGGTGTGAGCAGGAACGACACACGGGCTCGCCGAGGCAGCAACTCAAGAGCCGCGGAAGCCTCTTCCCAGGGAATCACTAGCCAGACGTCAATGCGACCGGTAGCCTGGGGAGGGGAAGCAGGGACCCCCGCCCGGGCTGCCGCGTCTGGGCCGAGGGCTGAATCAGGAGTCTGAAAGCCCACCCGTGGAAGGTTCCAGAGCAGGTGCCGAGAGCAGAACGGAGGCTGGAACCCAGGAGGGGAGAGGGGAGCAGAGCAGCAGGGATGCCCGGCCGGCCTGGAAGGAGGGGCGGCGGAGGCGCTGAGGCAGGCGCACCCCTGCAGCGGAGGGCCCGGGCCCGGCGTGGGGGGAGTGGAGGCAGCACGGCTGGCTGGCGCGGCCTGGCCCCAGGCGGGGTGCCCACCTCGTACTTCCCGCCCACTGCCTCCCCGCTTCCCCTCCCCGGCACCTGCCTGGGACACCTGTTCCAGAACAGTGAAAATGAGCAGCCTGCTGGCCTCCCGGACGCTCCGCCCTCCTCATCCCTTCCGCACCCCAACAGCCGCGGCGGCCACTTCGAGGTGCTGGAGACCCCTCCCATCCCCGCTCTCCAGCCTGGGGGTCCCAGTGCTGTGGGTCGTTTGCAAATCTGAAACGGGTCACACACCCGCCAGTCGGCCGATTCTCCCTTGACAAAGCATGTCCCCAGATGAGCGCGCGAGGGCAGGACCCCCACACCCCACTCCCCGGGTCTCCTTCCCTCCCTTGTCCCTGGCTCCTTTCCAGCCGAGGCTCCCCGGGAGTGCCGCCGCCGGACGCGCCCGCGTGCTGCCCGTGTGATACAATATCCCGGGAGGGGGGGTACGGAAGGGGGATGGGGGGCCCCCGCCTTGCCAGGGACTCGCGTTTAGACTGCCGGCTTTCACGCGCCCCGCTTTCCCACCCATTCGGGGCTTCCCAACCGGGTTTTAGAACCCCGCTTTCCGCGTTTGCATCTTCAAATACTGAGTCGGGGGCTCCACGCCGGCCTCCTGACGCATAAGCGCTCGCGGAGCGGCACTGGCTGCTCCCTGGCTGGATCTGGCCCGATTCAAGTCTCTCCTTCCAAAGAGCTCCCCCTTCTCGGAATCCCCACACCCCACGTGTAACTTTTAAAAGCGCAGGATCCTTCGAATTTACAGTCCAGCCCCTCACTTTACATGCAAGGAAACCGAGACCCGAG
>NW_027551571.1:6837085-6842609 GCF_008692635.1 Crocuta crocuta | reverse complement strand
GCTTGGTGTCTGTCTCCTCCCGCCACGCTTCCGTAAACTGGGCATGCGCAGTCCGTGCGGTGAGCGGCGAATAAGCAGGGGAGGTGAGCCGTCCCGGGAAGTGGCCCNCCTCGCCCGGGGTCCGCTCCTTCCCGCGGATCTCCGCTCCGGGTCCCACCCGGGTTCGCCCCTCACCACCCCCGACCCTGCTGTCCACCTCTTGCGGGTCTCGCCTGGACCCCTTCTGTGCGCTCCGCCCCTTCTGTGCGCCCCGGCACCGCCCCGCCCCCCCGCGCCTTCCGGAGGGAGTGGCTGTGGCTCTGCCCCGCCCTCCGCGGACCCTCCGCGCCGCTGATTCACTTCCCCGAGTTAAGCTCGCGGGGTGCCCAGCCGCCCGGAGACCCCGGACAGTTCCGCCTTCCCAGGGGTCGTGTGGGTACAGGCCGCCTCCCGGGAGGGCGGACGAGCACCCCCTCGCGGGGGAACGGACCGTGGTGTTGGGATTTTTCACTGCCCAAGTGCCTTCCTTTCTTTGTTTTTCGGACTATGCATTTCAGAGACGAAAACTTGAAAAGAGGCGAAGGACCCAACTTCGTTTGCATGCGTCCTCCTCGGTTCACTTGGGGACACAGGCTTTGCCCATCCCTGAGAGGGCACTGAGGGGCCAGAACCTCCGGGGTCCGCTCACCTCCCACCGCTTCCCGAAGCTGAGTGTGGGGCGCTCCTCCCCCACCCCCACCCCGGTCTTAGGGTCTTAGCCCTCAAGGCCCCTAGAAGGCCGGCTCTTCACCACTTCAGAGGGAACGTTTTTCTTAAGGCGCTAAAATAGATTCTGTGATCAAAGAAGGTAATTAAGGTAGACGCGGCAGAAAATGAAGGGGCGGAGTGTGTTCTCCCAAGCTCTCAGAATCGCAGAAGCAGGTCCGGACGATGAAGCAAAAAGAAGTCACAAAAATGCAGTGCCGGCATCCACGGTGACCGTGAACCTCTTGGCCAGGCTTCGAGGCTTTCCTTCTGTCTGTCCCACGCTCCTCCCTGCGCGTCCAACCCTCACCTGGCCATCAAAACCCTGGAAAAACAAACAGAGGAATGAGTCCTCCTTCTGAAGTTGAAGGGGACCAGAATGTTCAGAAGGAAACTTTAAAAAGAAATTTTTTTTAATGTTTATTTTTAAGAGAGAGACAGAGTGTAAGAGGGTGAGGGGCAGAGAGAGAGGGAGACATAGAATCCGAAGGAGTCTCCAGGCTCTGAGCTGTCAGCACAGAGCCGGATGTGGGGTCGAAACCCACCAATGGTGAGATCATGGCCTGAGCCAATGTCGGCGGCTTAACCAACTGAGCCCTCCAGGCGCCCCCAGAAGGAAACTTTTAAGAGGAAAATAAAGAGTGTGCGTGTTTAATATCTTCCAGAGCTACAGAGACATACTTACAGATGCGATCAATATTACATCTGGAATTTGCTTCGAAAGATTGGGGGCTTGCGTGGAAGGGTGGGGATGTAGATGAAACTAGATTAGGTGTGAGTTGAGAATTGCTGGTTATGGGACTGTGGGGGGCTTACTGTTGATGAAGTTTTGGGGTGATGGTGGAGTTCGCGGGGCCCGAAGCCGACGGCCAAGAAAGAACTTTGAAGACCTCTTTGGTGCAAAAAGGTGATTTTATTAAAACACAGGGACAGGACGCGTGGGCAGGGCTGCTCTGGGGTTGTGAGGGGTAACCTATTATATACTGTCGGGCTGGGAGGGGGTCAGGGACAGAGGAAGTCTCTAAGCCATTTTGCAAGCAAGGTTTCCAGGACTTTGAGGGGCAGCTGTTGCTAGGGAACCCGTCTGTAGTCCTGAGACCCTCCGGAGGGTTATCGGGGCCCTAAGCATAGGTCTTGGGGCCGTTGAGATAAAGGAAGTAGACTTACAGGAGCCTTGAGGTTGGGACACTCTCTTTTGCCCCCAGCAAAGTGTCATCATTGAGGCAGCCTTGCTCCTAGAGGGAGGTCACTCTGCCTTTCAAGGGCTTGTCAATGGGCTGCAGGCAGTAAGGAAATTTCATTTTTCATTAGCCTTAGTTTCCCGCATCACCACGGCAGGCACTTTAACCCCTTTCCTTTGTTCTTGGGGAGCCAGGAGTGTCCGAGGGCTACCACACAGATTCCACTTGCCCCCCCCCCACGTGTACCAGCCTGGCTTTTGCCCCCAGCTTGCCCACGCTCCCTCATCACTGTTCTACAGTAAAAGCTGAGAAGCCAGAGATGATGGGCAGGACGTGCTGGTTACCCTCAGGTTCAGGTGAGGATGCTGTGCTCCAGAAAGGGGAGACAGCTCCCCTCCGGTCCCAGGACCCGCGCCGGCTGGAGCCCGTCCCTGTTCCCGGGGCTCAGTGCCCTGTCTGCTCAGCACAGGCCCCGCCCCCCCCAACCCTGAGCCTGGGGTAAGCAGAGACGCTGGGGCAGCTTGGAGGCTCCAGCTTTGACATCTGTAAACTGTGTGATTGTAGGTAATGCGTTCAACTTCCGGGTCCTTCTGTTTTCTCCCGTACAGGGTGGGCACATCCAAAGCTTTCCCGTGCTCATCGGACCGCTGACTCTCAGGGACCGGCCCCACCCGCCAAGTGTCATTGCCATTCTCTGACTCAGCCCTGCCCTGACTGTTACATAAGGCTCCCCCCTGGGAACTGGCCATTTGCCTAAGGAGCCTCGAATCCTTTTAATAAATAGAGCCTCCTGGTGTACAAAACCAAAGATGTGGGATGACATGTGCTTAGTGCTCTTGACGTGCCCCTTGAATCTGCCCTCTTAGGAGACAGAGTGTGTGTGTGTGTGTGTGTGTGTGTGTGTGCATGAGTAGGGGAGAGGCAGAGAAAGGGGGGCAGAGGATCCGAAGTGGGCTCTGTGTTGACAGCAATCCGATGTGAGGCTCGAACTCATGAACCATGAGATGATGACCTGAGCCAAAGTCAGATGCTTAACCGACTGGGCCACCCAGGTGCCCCCCTCTCTCTCTTCTTAAAAAGTCATCAGTCCTATTAGACTAGGATCCACTCTTATGGCCTCTGTTGCCTCTTTAAAGGTCCTGTCTTCAAATCCAGTTACTTTGGGTGGTTCACGCTTCCACATTTGAACTTGGGGGAAATAATTTAGTTCATAATATATACGTTCATAATATTCTGTATATATTGAAATACATATATATACATATTATATCACATATACATGCTGAGCCAGAATCTTCCTTTTAACAAAAATACCCAGGGTGCCTGGGTGGCTCAGTCGGTTAAGCGCCCGACTTTGACTCAGGTCACGATCTCACAGCTCATGAGTTCAAGCCCTGCGTCAGGCTCTGTGCTGACAGCTCAGAGCCTGGAGCCTGCTTCGGATTCTGTGTCTCCCTCTGTCTCTGCCCCTCCCCTGCTCATGTTCTTTCTCTCCTGTCTCTCTCTCTCAAAAATAATAAACATTAAAAAATTTTAATGTAACACCCAGATTCGAATGCTAATGTGAGAGGTGCTGGGTATAGAAGCTAAGGAAGGAGGCTACACTCCCTGTGAGGCGCTTCATAAATATCGATTCTATTGGCCAAACTTTTGCTACATGCATAAGGGACCGCAGTGAGGTGAAAATGCCCTTCCCTGACGTGGATTTAAAATGCAGCGAATCTACACAGATGGCTCCGTGGCAGGTGCAGGGGCGTCCCTTTGCTGCTCGCTGCACGTCTTACAAATAGTCGAGTGGCCTCAATAACAGGCCACCCCACTACCACCACGGCCTGTGGGACCCGAAGGGTCAACATAGCTTCCCTTTGGGTCACAGACTTGCATGCTCACGAGGCTGCTCGCTGAGGTAAATTCAAAACGTGCCTGGGCCAGCCTCCCACACAGGGTCCCAGGAGACGACGGGATGTTCTGGAACTCTGAAGGGTCCAAACGTTCTCTGCCAGGAAGAATGTGTTGGTGAAGGTCCACACAGTCTCCCCCTTGTTAGTTAGCTTCATGGTGACCCTGCAGTAAGGACCAGGAAGCAGATGCTAGGAAGAATCCCAAAGGACCAAAAACCTCGCCCGAGAACCCCCCTGGCCCTGGGCTTCGGGCCATCTGTGTGTGTGTGTGTGTGTGTGTGTGTGTGTCCCTCGCTGCTGCCCGGTGTTCTCGAAGCTGGGGCCTGATACGGGGCATCCAAGCCGCCGCCGTGTCTACGCACTTCTGGAAGGGTCCTGAGGTTGTGCCTTCTGCCTTCTGGGTCCCCGGGGCTGCCGCTGCGTGACAGGAACTAGGCTGTAGGAGAGGCCCGGCCGCCAGGGCCAGCCCCACGGCTGCTCCACGGTCCCGGACAGTGACGTCGCAGGGCCGCGCCCTCCGCGCGCAGCACGGTGGCCCCAGGACCCGGGTGCTTTGCACGGAAGACACAGTGTCTGCTGCCTGTGCCTTCCTGGATGCTGGGGGGTCGCGGCGGCCCCGGTTTCCCATCTCGTTTCCCTCCGGCGCCGAGGGCTCTGTCGCTCGGACACGCGGCTGGGCTCCCAGGGCGCGGAGGTGGGCGCGCTGGAGAGGCCGGGCCCCGGGCGTGGGGAAGACAGGGGGGACCGGGCCCAGGGCCCGGGCCGGCTGCGAGGACCTTGGCTGCCGCAAGCCTGGCAGGGAGGTCACCACGGCTGTGGCTGCAACGGTCTCCGGGCAAAGGAGAGTCTCGGCCTCCGTCGCGTCTCCCTGACTCGTCCCAAGTGCACCGAGGCTCTGAACACGCAGATGGGCTGGACTTGGCCCTGGGCCTGGCGTTCTGAGTTCTGGGTTCTGTCCCGTGAGCTGCTGCGCACGGGGAGGGACGAGGCACCATGCAGGGGGCAGAGGACCCGCCTGGAAGGGGAGGCAGTGAGGCTGCCCTCGGGAGCACCGACCGGGAGCACTTCCGCTCGGCCTGGATTTGGGATGTGGAGGCATCCCGGCAAGGGGAATCCCCCCAGCTGGTGAGGTGCCCCCGCCCCGGTTTCGGTAAACTGGGCGAATCCTCAGATAACGTGATGTGGGGGCCGGCTGCTCACCAGCGGACAGTTACTGCTCGTAGGAAGTAACACAGGGAAGTAAGGAGTTTTCGAAGGCTTCGCGGTAGCAGCGGTGACAACCGTAGAAGCATCTGGAAGCTGCGGCGTGCCCTGCGTCATCGCGCTCCGCTTACCTTACCTGCGGAGGCTAGGAGGCTCGCTCCATTGTGCGGTGGGGCGGGGTGGAAGTTCCTGGCCCTGCGCGTGGCTGTGGTTCCCTCCCTCTGCTCTCCCTCCCCATCTGCTCTCCCGCAAGATTCCGCAGAAATGGCTCCAGGAGGGGCCCAGCCTGCCCCTGGTCTTCTGGAAGCTCTCTGTGCCCAAGGCCCACAGCTCCCCTTGTCTGGTGCGGGACAAACCACACCAGGCCGCAGACGGAAGCCTCGGGCTGAGGTGGGGTTGCAGGGGGAGGTAAGCCTCTCCCTGCACTGGCTGCTTTGCAGAAAGCCCCGGATGTGGCTGATGTGGGAGCTGGGCCCAGGTGTCTTGCAAACATCTGCTGCCTTCCCGGCCTGGCCC
>NW_027551571.1:6809032-6837066 GCF_008692635.1 Crocuta crocuta | reverse complement strand
CTCCTCCTCCTCCTCCTCCGCCTCCTCCTCCTCCTCTTCTTCTTCTTCTTCTTCTTCTTCTTCTTCTTCTTCTTCTTCTTCGACATTCATTTTTGAGAGAGAGATAGAGTGCAAATGGGGAGGGGCAGAGAGAGAGGGAGACACAGACTCCAAAGCAGCTCCAGGCTCTAAGCTGTCAGCACAGAGCCCAACGCAGGGCTCGAACCCACCCGCCGTGAGATCATGACCTGAGCTGAAGCTGGACGCTTAACTGACTGAGCCACGCAGGCGCCCCAATTTCTTCATTTTAAAATGGGAATACTCATACGCACCTCGTACGTTTCCTGAGAGGTATGCAGTAGGCGTTTCATTTATGGTAGTGCCTTCCTGAGAGTAAACTAGCAAAGTATTTTTGGGATTTGTGAGTACTGGCTTTGCTCCTGAGGCTGTGGGGAGGGGGTGGCTCCAGGTGGGGTCAGATATGGGCCCTGCAGGAAGGTGGGGAGCCCCGGGCCCCAGGTCCCCACTGGGACATCCCATAACTTGTTGGCCCGTCTGCGTGGCTGACCTTTGGGACTCCTCTGTATCCTAAGGTGGGGGGCAGGGTTGCCAGGAGAGGGGTTCAGTGCACAGCAAGTGGGGTATACGTGCCTGCATCTGGAAGACCTCTGCTTCCTCCCCATCTACGCAGTTCGATGGGTGATGGCCTGTCACACCAGCCCGACCCCCCACCAAAGCTGGGCACGCAGCATCTTCCTGGGGAATTTGGGGTTGAGCACGGGTGGATTCTGTCATCATCCTGGCTCTTTAGTAGGGGACACTTCACCTCAGGGACCAATTGGCTTCTGCCATTCCCTCATCACCATTTTTGTTTGTTTGTTTGTTTTTAAGATTCTCAAATCGACAGGAAGTTTGCGAGAACACAGCCATACGTTCTTAAGTTTGCCAATCGTTCACATTTGCACCCACCTTTGCTTTGTTTCTACCCACATATCATACATTTTATTGTGGTCAAACCATTTGCAAGCGAGTTTTAGACATCATGACCCTTCACCCCCAACGACTCCCCGTGCATCTCGTCAGAACAGGGGGGCTTTCGTCTATATAACCTTGATGTGATTGTCACGCTGTGCACATTTCACATTGGTGCCATGCTATCGCCTAATATTTAGTGCCCGTCCTCTGCATTTAGTCTGCAATGTGCCCTTTAGAGATACTCTCGCTTTGTCGTGGGAGCTGGTCCAGAATGTGCTCTGTACTGCGTTTCATGCAGATTGCATTCTCAGCCATCCTGTGTCTTTTTCAACCTTGACTTTTTTTTAAAAAAATTGTTTTTATTAAACATTTTTTAGGGGTGCCTGGGTGGCTTAGTCGATTGGGCGTCCGACTTTCGCTTAGGTCATGATCTCGCGGTTCGTAGGTTCGGGCCCCGCGTCGGGCTCTGTGCTGACTGCCAGCTCAGAGCCTGGAGCCTGTTTCGGAGTCTGTGTCTCCCTCTCTCTCTGACCCTCCCCTGCTCATGCTGTCTCTCAATCTCTCTCTCTCTCCTAGAAATAAATAAAAAATATTAAAAAAAAATTATACTAAAAAAATTTTTTTTAGCAAGAGAGAGAGCATGCAGGGGAAAGTGGGGAGGGAAAGGAGAAAGAGAGAGAGAGAGAATCTTAAGCGGGCTCCAGGCTCAGCGCAGAGCCCTATGTGGGGCTCAATCCCACCACCCTGGGATCATGAGCTGAACCAAATTCAGGAGTCGGACGCTCTACTGACTGAGCCCCCCGGGCAACCTGATGTTGATGATTTGAAGAAGCGAGGAGGGCTGTTGGGCAGAATGCCCCTCCATTGGGGTGTGCTCAGTGTGTCTTCATGATGTGGCTCAGGTTATGTGGGGCAGGGAGGGGGGAGTGCTCCCCAGGTGGGTGCTCCTCCTCAGGGGGTCCCCTCAGGCAGGAAGCACACCACTGCCATGCCATCTGTACTCTCGTTAGCGAGGATAAGTTCAACAGTGCGGTTAAGAAGCGTCTCCCAGACATCACCATCCATCTAACTCCCCATGAGTCTTCACCCAGTGCTTTTAGTGCCTTTTACTGATTCTTACTTAAACCAGTGATAAAATGGAGGTTTTCTGTTTTTATCATTTATTCTATATTCTTCAGTGGAGAAGACTTTTTCTTCCTCTGCTTAAAATTTAAAAAACTTATTGATATGAACTCATGACTTCTTTATTATTATTATTATTATTATTAGTGTTACTGTTATTATTCTTTGATGGGATTTGTGGGCACTGGCTTTGCTCAGAAGTTGTAAGGGGCGCAATGAAGTGTGGGCATCGTTTTGAAGCTCACCTTGTCCCAAATTTGGCCAGGGGGAGCCCCTTCGAGTTGATTCTTACATCCATCCCTTTGAGGTCCCCCCCCCCATCCTGTTTTGGGCACTTCCTCACTTTCTGGAACAGGAAGAAGTCTGAGCTCACCTCGTCAGTTTCCTGGAAAGTGGTCTTTTTTTTTCCTTGTAAGCAGAGATGTGGAGGTGTTCAGAGAAGCAGTGATAAAAAGCGAAGAACGAGGGGCAACTGGGTGGCCCAGTCAGTTAAGATTCCGACCCTTGATCCCAGCTCAGGTCTGGATCTCACAATCATGAGGTCAAGCCCTGCACTGGGTTCTGCGCTGGGCGCGAAGCCTACTTAAAAATAAAAAAAAAAAAAAAAAAAAAAAAAGCCAACAAAGAACCTCAGCCTCACTACGGCTCATTAGCTGTATCCTTCATGGCCGTGGCTGGTGACACGCCTCATCTCCTTGTCTCTCACGCCCCTTTTGGCTTTACTGGTGCCTTGGCTGGTGCTGGCTTGGTACTCACTTCTCCTGCCCCATCCTATATTCGGGTCCAAAGGAGACATCGAGCAGATGCCCCGCGGCCCCGATCTTCTCGGCTCCCAGTGGGTGACGCGGCCAGTTCGCGGGAAGGTGGTAGCAGGCATCCTCTCGCCAAGAGGGCGGACAGGGCAGGGAAGGGGAGGTGCAGCTGGCTGGCTGTGAGGAGGGGTCTCCGTGACGGCGCCTCGCACAGCCGGGCTGCAGGTACACAGGAGGCCGTCCCCCAGGGCTCTCTGCTCGGTCGCCTCGACCAGCTGCCCTCTGCCTCGCAGCCCTTTCTGGCACTGTCTTTCCCACGCAGCAGAAGCGCCCTCCGTCCCCATCTCCCTGGCTCAGTGTCCCCTTCGGCAAGAAGACTCCCCGGGGGGATCTGTGCCCTCAACCCCCACAGACGAGCCTCTGTCTCTCAGGCTGAGAGGTGCCGTGTCCACAGCCCCACGGGGCGGCCAGGCACAGGCGGGGGCAGGGCGTGTCCAAGTCTGGGGGGGGGCCGAGCGTGGAACCCGTTTAATTCAAGGACTACATCCGTGTGCGGCTCGATTCCAGACCCCGAGCTCTACAGACGGTATTGTTTTAAGCAATTTATAGAGAATATTGCCCAGAGCCACCCATGGACTTGGTCAGATCCTGCGTCCTAGCTGGGGTTAGTACTCAGCCAGCATTTGCTTTCCGACGCTCCTGCTGTGGGCAAAGCTTGGCCGATGAGACGTTAGCGGATGTGCGCGCAGAAGCCTGAATGGTTCGGTGTGTCTCCTGGGCTCTGGTACACGCCAGGGGGACACGCCCCAGGAAGCCGCTGGTCCAACATAATGAGAGACATATGGCGAGACCCGGACCCAGCCCGAAGCGTGGAGCCAAGTCCGGTGGAGCCAGTCACGATCACGCGGACCTGTGAGCAGGAGGCAGAGCTGTGTGTCCCTCGGCATGACCGCAGCCACACCGCGCACCCGTAAACCTGCGGGAATCGTACCCACTGCGTGCGTGCGTGCGTGCCCGGAGACAGAGCCCTGCGCTGGTGATGTCCTGGCAATCAGTCTCTCCTCCCCCATTTTATAGCCGTGGAGACTGAGGCCCAGAGAGGAGAGTGTGGGGAGTCAGGCGTGAGTCTCCTTATTCGCTGGGTGCCTCTGGCCAGACGGAATAGAGCCTTTGGCTTAGTCTCCAAATCAGGTCATGTTCCGAGCCCAGAGTCTGTGCTCAGTCATCGCATTGTCTGTAAGTGGCTGGGCTCCCAGGGGATGGCAGAGCCCACGCCTGTCCCTGACCTCCTACCCTCCCTCCAAGTTCTGGATGGTCCCTTCCGGTCTCCCCAGCTCCTCCCCCTGCATCTGCAGTTAACCTCGACTCTTCCCACTTCCTGGGAGTTCCCAGAATATCTCTTGCTTCACCCTGTCTCTCAAATGGACATAAGACCCCACCTGGACCCCAGGCGCCCCCTCCCCTTCCCTGCTGTGGCTGAGCCCAGGCCCCGGCCCCTCCGTGTCGTCCCCAGAGCGCAGAGGGCTTGGAGTGGGTCTGGATCGCAGGCTCCCAGGGGCAGCTGATGGGGCCTCAGCTCGGGGTCCGTAGGATGGCTCCTCCTGGCGTGGCTCCAACCCAGCCACGACCATGCAGACCATCACACAGGAATGAGCAGATGGAGAGACCGACCCGGGAGTGGACCTCTCTGCAGCCCCTGTGTAAGGACCCACATCTTCCCTGGGTACTTCGCCCGGAAGCTACTCTCCCTCCCAAGCAAGGGGCATCCTCTGCAAACACACCCTCATGCCGTGGTCCAGGGGCTGCTCTGAGCAGTTACACACGGTCGTTCATCTCATCTTCACGCCCTTATAAAATCAGTACTTTTATTATTTCTCGATGCGGTAGCAGAAACATGGCCCACCAGTGATGTCCGTGTCCTGATCCCCGGGGCCTGTGAATATGTTATCTCACATGCAATGTGAATTTGCAGACGTGATTACATTAAATGGCTAAGTGAGTCGGAGGGATTATCCTGGATGTCGTCAGAGATGGAGGGAGGGAGGCAGAGAGAGAGATTTGAAGAGGCTCCCATTCTGCCTTCCAGATGAGGGAGCAACATGCCAAGGAACATGGGCGGCCTCTCTGCAGAAGCCGGAGAAGGCGAGGAATCAGATGCCTTTGGCCTCCAGAAAGAAACGCAGGCCTGCGCACCCCTATGGTTTTAGTCTGGTGAGACCCGCTTGGGCGTCTGGCCCCCATCGCTGTGAGATAATACCTGTGTGCTGTTTTCAGCCACTCGCTGCGCAGCCATTGTCACAGCGGCCAGAGGAACAGCACACCAGGTGACATGTGGGGAAATGCAGGCGCAGAGCGTTCAAACGCCCTGTTCAACGTGACACAGCTGCTCCGAGTCAGGAGCAGGACTTGAACCCGGGGCAGCCAGCTCGTGGCCATGACTCACGGCTGCCCGTGTCATGTGTGGAGACGGGCCAGTGCAGCGCTCGGAGAGGTTGCACGGGGCCCGGGCGGGCGGGGGGAACGTGGAGGTCAAGGCTGGCTGGCACAGCCCTCCGGCCCTGGCCCTCCGCCCCCTACATGGGCTGCAGCTCGGCTTCTAGCTTCTTCTTCCGGGCGCCCTCCACGAAGACGAAGTCCATGCGGACGAGGGCTCGTCCCAGGGGCGTGTCCACCCTGCTGCCCACAGCGTGGCTCGAGGAACGGGGGACCCCGTCGGAAAAGAAAGGCACGTGCTCCGGCAGCTTCACGGGCTCCTTCTTGTTGCCCTGGGGAGAGGGGAGAGTTTCTGTCCCAGGCCGCAGGGGAAGCGGGAGAGGCCGTGAGCAGGGAAGGGGCCGCAGGGGGCAGGGGGCTGCTTCCGTCCCGCTTCTGACCTGGGAGCCCAGCAGGGTCGCGAGACTATTCAGCTATTGCCAAATGCATCTTCTCCACCTCGGACTCCCCACCTCGGATGCTCCCCCCCCCACCCCTTCACTTTGATGCTTGACCTCCAGCCACTGGGGAGGGGATGGAGAGGGGGGAGAGGGTCTGATTCCTCTCTCCATCTCCATGAGCTGAGACACTGCCTCACGTCCGGTGGGCGTGCAGATGGCTTGTTTGCTGGTGAGCATTTCCTCGAAGTCTAACACACACGCAGAAACGCCCCCAAATCATGCCCGTGCAGCTCCACGGGCCTCCGTGACATGGGCCTGTCGGGTCGGCACAGCCGCACCCCCATTGGAGAAATGACCAGGAGACTCCCCAAGACCCAGACACACTTCCTCACACCTACCCAGTCAGTCTCCACCCCTACGCACCCTGGGCTACCCCCTAACTTCTGGTTGTGCCTGGCTTTGAAATTCGTCTTATCTTTTATCTTAAAAAGACCATATTGCTCCTTTCTCTCCAGAAAGCTTTCCGGGCTCCTCCGTGGCTTTGTGTGTCGCTGCAGCTCCTCCACTGCCCTTGCGACCCGGCCCCCCCACTGCGTGGCTCGGAGGAACATTCCACATTATCCCCCCATCCTGCCACGGGCGCAGGATACACTCTATACCACAAACGTGGGCTTATTCCCAGTTTGGCTTGTGAGGAGTGCCGCTCCGATCATTTGTGCACGTGTTTCTGGTGGCTTCTGTGAAGGCGCAAACAGAGAATAAGCGGGTGAGCCCTTGTTGAAACAAGGGTTAAGTCCGTGCTACCCTGTGTCAGGTGCAAATTACAGGGCCAGTTAAGTAACAGGCTCCCGGCTTTCACTTGGGAACCCCGGGCCCCAGCGGCCCTGCCTGTGGGCTGATGCGGGTTCCGGTGACCAGGTGGCTAATACCTGGCTGTTGGCAGGGAGACTCTGTGGGCTGGAAGCCCAGACCAGGAGCTCAGTGTAGGATTTCAGGCCTCACGAGCTACACTGTCCGTCCCGGGCCAGGGACGCAGAGTGAAACCTTCCCTAAACCCGCCAAGGTCCATGTCAGCCCGGCCGCTGCCTTGGCTGAGCTGCTACACTGCTCATTTCCCAGACTGGCCATTCTTCCAGCCAGATTCAGTCTCCTGGCTGGGCATCCATCCGACATTAACTGAGTGCTATCTATTGGATGCTGGGGGGCAGGGCCCTGCTGTGGGCGGGGCGGGGCATGGAGCCATCTTTGTCCCTTCCTTAGGGAGCCCACTGCCTGGTGAAACTGACCACTGCAACATGACATTGCTCTATCAAAGGACTGGGTTGGACAGGCTGGCGAGTCAAGAACAGAGTGACCTGGCTGAGCCTGCTCAGGAAGGACAGATTTCACAGAAGGAGGCACTAGAGAGGGGCCCTGAAGGATGAATAAGAGTTAAGAGTCCATCATGCTGACAAGGTGGGAAGGGCATTTTAGGCAGGGGGAACAGCATGTACAAAGGCCTTCGCCAAACAGTGTGTAGGTCAGTGTGGGCAGGCAGGCAGGGCTAGATCACGAGAAGCGTTGTAAGCCACCCTGGAAAATGCAGATTTAATGTTTATTTATTTTTGAGAGACAGCGAGAGACAGAGCGTGAGCAGGGGAGGGGCAGAGAGAGAGGGAGACACAGAATGCGGAACAGGCTCCAGGCTCTGAGCTGTCAGCACAGAGCCCGATGCGGGGCTCCAACTCATGAGCCGTGAGATCATGACCTGCACCGAAGTCGGACGCTTAACCGACTGAGCCACCCAGGCGCCCCGAAGAATGCAGATTTATCGAAGATTTTAAGCAGGGTCAGTCTTGGGGTTTAGGAGACTTTGGAGGTGGTGACATTAAAGCAGGGAATCAGTTTACAAAGAATATTCACTCAAGCTCATTCTCCATATGGGACACCCCACCCGTCCCTCACTGCACTGCTGATGTCCTCACACGGGGGAAAACATTTCAGAAGCACATACTCATCATTTCTAGTCGATTCATCTTAATAAAATAAAGAAACACTGGGGAGAACTAAGACCTAAATGCTCTGAGCATTTTCTTGTCCACCGACCCTGAGTTTCTTGAAACAAGAAAGTCTTTTTTGTGTCTCTGCACGTTCCAGCCTCTAGCACACAGTAGGTCCTCAAGCAATGTCAGATGAATGAGTGGACATTCCCGGTTCAAGGGTGAGCGACAGGGACATCACCGGCCTTACCAGGGGATCATAGTCTTTCAGGAAACTCCAGTTCTGAGCCCTGGAAAGGAAAACACGTGCGCAGTGTTACATCTTCCCGTGACATTTTTTACACATGACTTTCGCTGCGTCGGGCAACGAGTCAAGGCCGCTGACGCGCCTCTTACATCATGGAGGAGCTACGGTGATCAGGTGGAACAAACACCAAAAACACAGCAGCTGCGCGTCCTACAAAACGAACAAATATTTCCATAATTACTGACATCTGGTAGGGTGGAATATTCGATGCCGGAGGACGTAGCCCGTGATGCGAAACCCAGTGGTGCCAGCCCCCCCCACCCGGGTGTTCCTGCATCTTTAGGGCCACGTGGGAGCCCTTGAGTGTTTTGTGCAGAAAAACCAGTCTGGGCTCACTCATTTTTTTGTAGCCTTCCAGCGTGCGCAGCAGAGGAAGGTGGGAAGCAGCAGGAGACAGGGACAGGGGTCACGAGAAGGGCGTTACCTGTGCTGCAAATTTAATTTATATTTTCATTGTTTCTAAGGAGTTGAGCATTCCGTAAGATTTATAATAAAAACAGCCTTCTCAGCCCCAATCCTCACAGCCCCTGAGCCCCACACACAGCCTCGGGTCAAGTTTCCACGGCTTTGGCTGTTTCTCAGGGCCCGTCACCACCATATTCCGGAACAATAAACCTAGGTTGCCATTTCTTGAGTTTTTGAAACTGTAAACATATCTGCGGACTCTCTATGATGGGAGATTATGAGTTAACTCTCTTCCCCTCTCCCTCCCCTCATTTCTTCCAAAATTATTCTATGATAGATTTCGGCTCATTTGATGAGCTTCGTTTACATCCTTAGGATTCTGTAAACGCTATTCACGGAGGAACTACCTAGGATCGTATGAGCTCAGTTCCTTCCTTGTACATGTTAACATTTTTTCCCTAGAGTTCATAATCACATTTTGTCTCTGTTTCCTTTTTCTGAGAGAAGGAGAGAGAAAGAGAACGAGTGGGAGAGGGGCAGGGGAAGAGGGAGAATCCGGGCTGCGCACAGAGCCCGACGCGGGCTGGATCCCATGGCCCTGGGATCATGACCTGAGCCAAAATCAAGAGTCTGATGCTCAACCGACGGAGCCACCCGGAAGCCCCTCCCATTTTGTGTCCCTTGTTTTTTTTAGCGTTCTCTGTTCATATCACTGATTCCAAACCCTCCAACAAAGCCGTGAAGCCCCTGCAGTGTGATTTTCTGCACAATCAAATGCAGCGGGTAATCAGCATCTCTCTCACATTTGTTCTTCTGGAAGCTGCCATCCAGGAGCCCGTGGTCACCCTGCTCCCACCAGGGCTGCCATCCTGACCTCCACTCCAGAGATCCTCGCTTTCCGAGTCCCGGGCCTTCCTTCCCCGTTCTCTCTCCCGCTGCAATGTCTGTGGAGGCATCCATTTCTTTGGTTCTAGAAAGTTCTCAGACACTTTTTCCTCAAGTATTTCATCCCTCCCAGTCTCTCCTTGGGGAGCTCTGTCGAAGGCTATGTTGGTTCTGTTCTCTAGGGTTCCAATTCCTCCATGTGCTCCCGCCTCTTGTCTTTCTGAGTGATTGTGATGCATCTGAGTTTATGAATCGTCAACTCCAGTGGTGTTTCATATTTCCACGTTACAGGTGTTTCCTTCTAGAGGTTCTTTTTGGGTTCTCTTCCAAGTTGCCTAATTGATCCCCGCTCAGACTTTGGCCCGAGTCTCTTGTCTATAGCTGTCCGAAAACGTCCAGAACCTTCCCGCCTGAGCCTTCCCTGGGGGCCTGTTCCCTGTCTGCCTCCCCCCTGCCCTTCTACGCCTCGCTCTCCCCATTCTGCCTCTCCTTCCCTCTTCCCCAAGTGTCCTGGCCCTCCCACCCACCGTCACCCCCTTTCCTGTCACCAGGGAGCCACATTTCAATAGCTTTGGTTTTGAGTCAACAGAAGGCGCAGGCCTTGGCCTCAGAGCCCTGCCAAGACTTAGCGAGTGGCAGCAGAGTGTGAGGGGACAATGAGGGGCCCCCGTCCTGGTCTGCCTGTGGCCTCTTCGCTTGGCGTGTGGCCCTGACGAGGTCACTGTGTTCTTGGGCCCTGAGTTTCTCTGTGTGTAAAACCCCAGGAGGCTGGTTTCCCCGAGATGGAGCCGGTGTGAGTCGAGGTCTGCTCTAAGTGCAAACTGCAGACCGATGTCACACACTCGACACAAAGAAGAATGTCACGTATCTTTTAAAAATATTTTAAAATATTGACTGCATGCCCCAAAGACATATTTTGGGTAAGATATGTTATTAAGAGGCGCCTGGGTGGCTCAGTCGTTTGAGCGTCCGACTTCGGCTCAGGTCATGATCTCACAGTTGGCAAGTCTGAGCCCCGCGTCCACAGCACAGAGCCTACTTCAGTCCCCACCTCTCTCTGCCCCTCCCTCATTCTCTCTGTCTCTCAGAAATAAATAAAAAACACTAAAAAAGATACATCATTAAAGTGGATTTCCCTAATTTCTTGTTACATTTTTTTAAATAATTTTTTAAATGTTTTATTTATTTCTATGAGAGAGAGAGACAGCGTGAGCAGGGGAGGGTCAGAGAGAGAGGGAGTCACAGACTGAAACAGGCTCCAGGCTCCGAGCTGGCAGTCAGCACAGAGCCCGACGCGGGGCTCGAACCCACGAACCGCGAGATCATGACCTAAGCGAAAGTCGGACGCTTAACCGACTAAGCCACCCAGGCGCCCCTCTTGTTACATTTTTTTAAAGCTGCTGCTAGAACACAGGAAATTCCGTATGTGACTCCTCTCTGTTGGGCTGAGCGGCTCTGGATTTCGCGCCACTCCGTCCTCTCGGATTTTGTGACCCATTTTGTTCCCTGGCAGCTTTTCTCGGTCTCCTGCCTACTTCCTGGCCGGCAAGTGAACGTTCCCAGTTCTGTGCTGCGAGCTCGTTGCTGGGCACACGTCATGCCCTTCCAGGGAGAGCCTATCGCCTTTCCAGGGCCAGCGTTCACCGCTTTCTTCTCATCCACCCGAGATCAGGTCCACGTGTCACTGGGCTCGGCCTGTCACAGGGCCCGGCGCCGTGGTTTCCGCTGCGCTCAGGGCTGCGCACCGGGACGGAAACCCCGAGTCGCTTAGCGGCCGCGTCCCTGCTCCCTGCCCTCACCTCTGCTTTTTGTGGGGCCAGCGCCGCCCCCCCGCCCCCCGGGGCTGCACCCGCACGTGGTTTCGGGGCTTCCAACCCGACCGTCCTCACCCCGGAGCTGCCCCTCCATTCATCATCCCCGCTGGAGACACCTCGCCGCTGCCCCTGTCTCGCCCCTGCCCCGGCCTCACCCCTGCGCCCACATCTACTCAGTGCAGCTCTCGCTGCGCTGGACAGCCCTGTCTCTGTAGACGTCCCCTGCGCCTCAGCACCTCCCCACACCCCACCACACTCACACACACGCACACACACTCTCTCTCTCTCCACACCGACTCTCTACACACCACACACACCACCCCCTTACCTCCACCACACCTTCACCCACCCCCCACCACACTCACACACACGCACACACACTCTCTCTCTCTCCACACCGACTCTCTACACACCACACACACCACCCCCTTACCTCCACCACACCTTCACCCACCCCCCACCACACTCACACACACGCACACACACTCTCTCTCTCTCCACACCGACTCTCTACACACCACACACACCACCCCCTTACCTCCACCACACCTTCACCCACCCCCCACCACACTCACACACACGCACACACACTCTCTCTCTCTCCACACCGACTCTCTACACACCACACACACCACCCCCTTACCTCCACCACACCTTCACCCACCCCCCACCACACTCACACACACGCACACACACTCTCTCTCTCTCCACACCGACTCTCTACACACCACACACACCACCCCCTTACCTCCACCACACCCTCACCCACACCCGCCACACCAACAAGCGCCTCCACACACCACCTCCACACCCTCTCACACCCACGCACACACCACATACACACACACTGTGAGGCAGAGAGAGACAGAGGAGGAGAGAGAGAGACAGAGAGACGCGAGGACAGAGACTGAGAGCGAGCGCCCCCGCCCCTCGCCCTGGACGCGCACTCGCCTCCGGTGCCCGGAATTCCGGCGGAAAGACCCCCGGACCCGCCCCGAGACCTCCGGCTGCAGCCCGGCCTGCTCTCCCTCAGAGCCCTTGATGGCGCCTCATTACGTGAGCCAAGCAAGGTCCTTCGCGGTGTGGGGTCGGGTCCCCTCTTGTCTGGAGGCCGCCGTCCCCTCACCGACCGCCTCAGCCACAGGGACAGTCTTGTTCTGTTCTGTTTCCGCTGACGCAAACTCTCGGGTCACGGCCCTGGTGAGCACCGCGCCCCCCTCGCCCCCCGACACCGTCACCCTGTGCCTCTTCCTGTCCCCCTGTCCTGAGAGGGGACACGCCCGGGAGCTAGGCCCAGGCTGTCCCCTGTCGCAGCCTGACGGGCGGCCCTCCCTGCAGCGTCTGGACTCAGTGAGCGCATGAAGGGGCACCGTCCGGGTCAGAGGGCCCGCCCCCCATGTCTGTCCCCGGAGCTCCAGCTGGAGGGACTTTTCCAAATGCGACGGGACCCCAGAATGAACGAGCCGGTCACCTGGCTCCTGCCCACCCCTCCCTCGCTCTCGCTCAAGTCGGGCCAAGGCGTGTGCTCGGCTCCCTGGCCCTGAGCACTTCTCCACCAACACCATTTGCCTGCCTTACTCCTCCTCATCTGTCTCTCTTTTTCCAGAAGCTTCCTACACCCTGAGTGGGGCTGGGGCTCAGGCCAAGCACTTACCAGCGCCGCTGGCCCCGCGCCTCGGTCTCCAAGAGCTCCCTCCACAGCTGATCTTGCTGCACAGCGTCAGCTCCCGGGGCCCGGGGGGCTTGGCCACCGCCAGGCAGACCCCTGCCCGCCGGGGGGCCACTCTGGGCAGTGGAGGCGAGTAAGGCACACGGCCTGGTGGGGGGCAGCCGGTACCCCGCAGAGGTGGTTCTCTGGAACCCAGGGTGGGGGTGGCTCCCCATGGATCCGTGTGTGAGAGTGAGACAGAGACAGAGAGAGAGACAGAGAGAGACTGAGAGAGACAGAGGAGGAGAGTGAGGGAGAGAAAGACAGAGATAGAGAGACAGAAAGAGAGACTGAGAGAGAGAGAGGGAGAGAGACTACTGCCTGAGCTTGGAACCCTCCTGGGAACCTCCTCCCTCCGAACCCCAGGGGAGCCTTGCAGGGGTCACTGTCCCCGAGTCCCCAAGCTCAGAGTGGCTGGCCGGCCTTTGAGTCTGGCTGCTTTCTGTGTTGACTGTTGCCCTGGGAACCGGGCTCAGGAAAGAAAAGAAAGGGCCCTGTGTGTGTGTGTGTGTGTGTGTGTGTGTGTGTGACGTCTGGGCCAGGCCCAACTCAGCCGCCCCTCACTTCTGCCCCCTGCCCACCTGGCTGGAGACCTCAATGCAGCAGAGGGGAGGGAGAGGGATCAAAGCCCTGGGCCCTAAGAGAAGACTTGGGCTCCCAGACTGGGCGTGGGGATTGGGGACCAGCCTCCTAATTGCCACATGGCCTTGAGCAGCCCCAGCCCCTTTGGGGGCCTGTGAACTGGCACCACCGATGATCCTCTCTGCTCCCCGCGGATTCGGATTCGGGGCTCCCAGGAGAAGGTGGGTGGAAGCCCTTCTCCGTGCGGGGAGGTGTGAGGCTGCGGCAGGAAGGGGAGATCGGTGACCCTGTGCGGTGAATACCTGTTCCAGCTCCAGAAAGCGGGGGGCTTGCAAAGCACGCGCCATCCTTTACCTTGCGGAACCCTCCCCATCGTCCAAAGCAGGTATTTCCTTTTTTAAATGTTTATTTATCATTGAGACAGAGAGAAACAGAGCATGAGTGGGGGAGGGGCAGAGAGAGAGGGAGACACAGAATGGGAAGCAGGCTCCAGGCTCCCAGCTGTCAGCACAGAGCCCGACGCAGGGCTGGAACTCACAAACCGTGAGATCATGACCTGAGCCGAAGTCAGATGCTTAACCAACTGAGCCCCCCAGGCGCCCCACAAAGCAGGTATTTCCAACCCCATCCTATAGATGAGGAAACGGAGGCCCCCACCAGTAAGCCTGAGTGACTGTCCAAGGTCACTGAGTTACTAACTGAGGCCTGGCCTTGAGTTTAAATCCTCTGAAAGGAACAAGGTGACCGGCAGGTGGGGATTCGGGATCTGAACCTTTGGCTGCGATTCGCTCTGACCCCATGTGGCCCAGACTGCTCTGTGGCCCAGGCCTCCTCCCGTGTGGCTCAGCCTACGTCCTCAGACACCCCTCCCTCGTGGCCTCTGCTCCAACCACGACACTCCCAGGTCCCTGTGCTTCTGGCTGCCCCGCACGTGGGGGCAGATCCACCTCTCTTTCCTTGAACCTGTTCCGGGGGCCGACGGAGCCGGGCGCGGCGCTCACGTCTGCACGGCTGGGAAACAGACTCGCCGAAGGCTAAGCGAAGACCAAGCCACACCCCACGGAGGTGTGCACGGGGCGCCCCGGGTGGGGGGTGCGGACAAGTTCAGCCAAGGCACCTGAGCTCGCACTGGATTCTGCTCTCACGGGAGAGGCTCCAAGGAGTGAAGAGGGGAAGATGGCTTGCCGGGTGGAAAAGCTGGGGGGCGTATAAATGCGGGGATCCCAGAGGGAGCCTGGGCATGGGGGGAGGGGGTCCGAGGCAGGTGGGTGGGGCCCCGACCGCAGGTGTGTCTGGAGTTAGTGCACGAGGCGGGGGGCCTGCTGGCCTGAAGCCCGGGGCTTGCAGGGCAAGGAAGCCTCAGGAAAGGACGAGAAGCTGGGGAGTGACCACGGCCACGACCGAGGTGACAGGCGGTGAAGCCCACACTGCCTGTGGGCGGAGGGCTGGAGCAGGGAGGGCGTGACAGCCGCCAGCACTTGCCTGAGGAGGCGACTGAGTGATGTGACTTTCTGAAACAAATCTAGTCCAAAAGCAGAGGCTGTGGGGTGGGTGGAGTCTGTTTCTCCTCTGCTCTTTCTCCAGAGCTGGGACAGGCAGGTGGCATCGTGACCTTGATGTCCCCTGATGACGGTGAACTGAGTGGAGCCCCGGGGGCCCAGAGACAGGGTCTCCTGGTGGCTATTCTCTCTTTGGTGTCTGCGCCCTCAACACGGCCGGGATGGGTCTCCGCTTTGCGGGGGGGTGGCAGGACCGGCCTCAAAGCTCTGGAAGGTTCCATAGGTGTGTTTGGAGAGGGTGGTGCCTGATGCCTGGGAGACGTCTGGTAAGGCCAACCACAGGCTGTGACGTAGAGCAGCTTGGAACGGCCTGGAATAGCCACGTGGTGTGCTCAGATACTGTGGCCCACGTCCCTGGCCACGTGCTCCAGAGACAAGGAGTGTCACCAAAGAAGCCAGCACCTGCTTCTAGGATGACCAAAGGCTTGGTGTCTGTAGAGGCTGAACATTTCTGTGGGGGTTGGCTTTTCATTTAACTTAGAAGCCATTTCAGACCGACAGATAGTGGAGGATGGATGGAAATGGACAAAGCGAATACAACAAAATGTTAATCGTAGAATCTAGGTGATGGGTATATAGGTGTTCACTGTATTGTTCTTTCAGCGCTTCTGTGGTAGGAACCCCTCCCTAAGGAGAGAGAAAAAAAAAATGAAGAGAGGAGAGAAGACTTCAAGGTCACCTAGATATGCACCCAGGTGCCTACATTCCCCATGGCCTTGTAAGCGGAGACAACTTAATCAGACTGCATGTTTATGTGTGTTACCATATATGGGAGACAAAGAAATAGAAAATGTATAAAAAATCTACGCCATGTGATGTGGGCCGCTCAGTTCTTTGGGTACGAACCCAACTGAGCGGTGCCGGCACGAATAAAGTTGCTTCCTGGAAAGAAAAGCCTCAGTGTCACGACTCTCTGGGCTAGAATCCTGCAACACTTCTGTATGTTTGAAAACTTTCAAGAGAAAATGTGGGGGGTTGGGAGAGTTCACCTGCCAGTCCAGCTTGAACACATTCCGTTTCTTCAGTCACTGACCTGGAAAAAGTGTTCAGATCCACTCTAGGAAGGTGGCACTAAGCCCATCCTGGGTGGGACGCCTCTCCCCCCTCCCCCCCCCAATCAGTGCCGCTCCCAGCTCTTCCAGTGACTTGCTGGGTGTCCTTGAGCAAGTCATTGCCCCTTCACACCCCCACATCTTACGATGTGACTTTATATACAACTCTCCAGGAGGGGACAAAAATCTCTGGATTTGGGGGTTGCTGGAGCTGTATTTTAGTGGGTTTCTTGCAACCCTCAGAAGGACCTTAACGTAGATTCTGCTAGAACCGCCTAGGCTCTGATGTGCAGTGACAGGTGGGGCCCCGCAGGGCCACGTGCCGGCAACCTGGGAGAATAGGCTAAACTCAGCGAGGCTCCGCCCCAGGGGCAGGCGTGGGGGTGGGGCTGGCTCGAGGAGCCCCGCCCACTTCCCGAAGGCCCCGCCCCTTCCCCAGCTTGGTGGCGGAGGGCGGGGCGCGGGCTGCGGGGCCCCCTCCAAGGAGCCTGGGCGAGGCGGTGGAGCAGGTGGGGTTGCAGAGCTGGGAGCGGGCAAAACGGGGGTCCGCGGAGGAGACGCGGGGCCCCGGGATTTGCCCGCGTAGTTTATAGACCTCCCGCCTGTGCCCTAGAACTCCGCGTCCCGGATCAAGGTTTTGGCTGAACACCAGCCTCCGTTTGCCCCATGCACACACCCTGAAGGCTTTATCAAAGGTGTTGCAAGCCAGAGGACTTGGGGCCGCCTTTCACACCAAGGCCCGGAACGTTCTGAGTTTATCAGGCCGGCCACGTTCAAGGCGATTTATTTGTGGATAAGTCCACACCCCCGGGGCATCCCAGCCATTTTCACTTTTGAAGAGTCCCTTTTGATCTCACTGTTTGTTATTTCTTTGCCTTCGTCTACCCACCGTTTTGTATTCAGCTTCAAACAAGTTAACATCAGAAAACACCCTTTCATGTTTTTCTTCGTAATCTTTATACGTCTCACTTTAATCCATTTCTTAGAATTGAGATGAGCCTTTTTCCCCATTCTAGGGGATTTACTTTGTTTCCTGATTTAGCGTGAGCTCTGGTGAATATCTTTGTGCCTCTTTCTGTGGAATGGTTTCAACAGGACGTTTTCCCAAAATGGGATGACCGAGTCAGAGGACGGGGACACCTAATGACACGCAATATATAGGGCAGCGTTACTCCCCAGGGAGGCAGGAGTGTGTCAGCTTCTCTGGTCTGGCCAGAACCAGAAGTTGTGTGTGTGTGTGTGTGGGGTGTCTCTGAGACTACCCCCAGGTTAATGATTTACTGGGAGGACCCTCGGGCCTCAGTGCATTTAGATAGCACTGCTCATGGCTCCGATTTATTTTGGCCAGAAGAAATGAAGCAAAATCAGGAAAGAGAAAGGCGTACGAGACAAAGACCAGGGGAAACCAGGCAAAAATTTCTAAACCCTCTCCGGTGGAGTGACCTAGGACACGCTGCCTGCCCAGCAATGAGTTGTGACAACACGTGCGAAAGATTGTGGAGCAGGTAGGTCCCGTAGAGACTCAGCCCCCAGGGCACCTCCGTGTAGTCCTATAGGCACCTCCGTGTAGCACGTCCCCAAATTCCAGATTCCCAGAAGGAAAGCAGGTGCTCAGCATGAATATGGTAGCACAGCGTAGGTACAGGGAGCCTCTTATCAGAGAATGGAGGGAACCCTCCCAAAATCTAGGTCCCAGACCCCAGTGACAGGCCAGTCTTACAAGCAAGTCCTTCTGAGGATTGTGGTCTCAGCCACACTTGCATTAACTATTTTGCACTTTCGTGGTTTCACTTTCTAACACTTCATGAGTCCCCATTTTCCCCACGAATATCCTTGATAATTTTCAGCAATTAGATATTTTCAATACCAATCTAGGCTCTGGGAGATAATATAAATATTCCCTGACAGGTATTTACATTAATAATAATAATTGTCAGGGAGCCTGGGTGGCTCAGTCGGTTATGCATCTGACTCTTGATCTCAACTCCGGCCTTGATCTCAGGGTTGTGAGTTCAAGATCCGTGTTGGGCACGAAGCCAACTTAAAAAAATGATAATTGCATAGCTCTTCAGGTTGGAGAGTATGCTTGCATTTCTCACTGAAGTGTGACAGACTCCTAGGCGTGGTTGATCATATCTGGATTTGGGGCAGAGCCTTCGTGCACAGAAATCCGTGACCGCTGGTTCCATGGGCAGGAAATGAGGTGTCAGCACCAAGACCCCTGCTGGCCGCCATTTTTGGTCCCTTCCTAAAACACGATTTGTGGAGCACAAGCATCCCACATAAACAGTTTTACGTATAAACTCAGTGGTTTATATTCTGAAGACTCTGGATCCCTGGGAGTTGGGGGCATTTTAAGCACTGGAAAAAATATTCTGGGGGCATCGTCTTTATTTTCTTTATTCTGTAATTTCCCACTGATGGGCTGCTGAGTGCATTTTAGGAGAAAGTAGTTGAACTGGAGGCGATTGCAATGCACATCTTGGGCAGCAGGGGGCAGTATGTAGCTTTGCAACCTCCATCAGCTCTCAACTCTGCGATTCCCTCCTGTTTTCTTATCCCAGGCGCTGAGAAGCCAGGGGTCCGGAAGGCCTGAGGTACTACGGAAATGTAATGTCCAGAGAAGGAGTCCATGAAGGAATTCAGCAGTGGTCTTGGGGGAAGCCCGTGCTTGACAAGGAGCCCTCGGGTAGCAAGGGCTCTGAGTGAGGGTGATACCCAAATGGTTAACCACAGGTGGGGCCCAGGCACCAGCCAGCCAGAAAGGACAGGAGGTGGCCTGCAAGCCTGCAAGTGTGCAGGGGTGAGAGAAGAGAGAGGGGTAGTGGGGGCGGGGAGGGGAGGGAATCAGGGGCTGCTATTTACCAGTTGGTGTGAAGGGATCTTGATACTGAACCAGTGCTTACAGGCTGATGATTAGCCCAGATGAAGTCTGTGGGGGTCTGAAGCAAATGCTGTTAAGACCCCTTCAGCCCATGGGGCGCCTTGGGTCAGTCGGTTAAACGTCTGACTTTAGCTCAGATCATGATCTCACGGTTTGTGAATTCGAGCCCTGTGTCCGGCTCTGTGCTGACAGCTGGGAGCCTGGAGCCTGCTTCGGATTCTGTCTCCCTCTCTCTCTGCCCCTCCCCTGCTCATGCTCTGTCTCTCTCTGTTTCTCAATAATAAATAAATGTTAAAAAAAAATGGGGCGCCTGGGTGGCTTAGTCGGTTAAGTGTCCGACTTTCACTTAGGTCATGATCTGGCGGTTCGTGGGTTCAGGCCCCGCGTCGGGCTCTGTGCTGACTGCCAGCTCAGAGCCTGGAGCCTGTTTCAGTCTGTGACTCCCTTTCTCTCTGACCCTCCCCTGCTCATGCTGTCTCTCTCCTAGAAATAAATAAAAAATAAAAAACATTAAAAAAAAAAGATCTCTTCAGCCCAAGCACTGCGGTTTCAGTGGTTTATAGGATTGGTAATTATGAAAGCACGAGATTTTGCAAATCAGGGGGATGCATTACACTCTAACAGCAGATCAGGCTGCCTTGCCCTTGGCTTTCTGAGTCCCCATGACTGACCCAGCAGGTCTGAACCCCAGGAGCCTGCTCTGCCAGACCTCACCCCTGCTCCTGGGCTCCCCCAAGCTCCTTCAGCTGCTCCCCATGGTCTCCCAGCTGAGAGACTGGGAGCTGGGGGCAGCTGGGCAGGCTGGGGGTGTGGAGGCGGGACCTGGCTAGGCACGGAGCATGGGATCTGTGTCAGCCAGACCTCCGTCCCAGCACCGGCCCCACCCCCTGGGTGACCGTGCGTGAGCCACTGCACCTGTCTTCCACCCTGACCTGGTCCCGCTGGTGAGGACAGGATGGGAGCGTGGATGTGAGTGGCTCTGCCGACTTGGAAGTGCAGGGCACGTCCACGCCAAGTGTTTGTGTTCAGTTAGGTCTTTGAGAGCGATTCCTGTCTAGTATGTGGAAGGGCCCGAGGAGGGAGAGACAGAGGATTAAAGTCCAGTGATGTACAATGGCCACCAGCAGCTTGCCTCTGAAGAACAAGCTCACTTGAATCTGTAGACTGAGTAAAACAGATCACCCGCCCTGTGTGTGCCTCAGCCAGTTACTGGAAGACCTGAATAGAGCAACAACTCCAAGCAAGAAGAACTCCAAGAGAAGAAGAAGAAGAAGAGGAGGAGGAGGAGGAGGAGGAAGAGGAGGAAGAAGAAGAAGAGGAAGACGAAGAGGAAGACGAGGAAGAGGAAGAAGAGGAAGAAGAAGAAGAAGAAGAAGAAGAAGAAGAAGAAGAAGAAGAAGAAGAAGAAGAAGAAGAAGGAGAAGAAGGAGAAGAAGGAGAAGAAGGAGAAGAAAGAAGAAGAAGAACTCTCCCTGCCTGACGGCTATGCTGATGCATCATTGCCTTTGGTCTTCAGCTGGGAAATCGGCTCTTCTTGGGTCTGCACCTGCTGGACTTGAACTTACACCATCGGCCCTGTGGGTCTCCAGCTCACCAACCGCATCTCTGGGGACTGTCAGCCTCTGTGATCGTGTGGGCCAACTCCTTATAACAGATCTGTCTGTATCAGGCCATCGATCTCCCCATCTAACTCTATATCTCTAAATCTGTACATCTTTTTCTCTAGAGAGCCCTGAGCAATAGACACGGGTCTTACCTGCTGTATTTTACAGACAAGGAAACTAAGTCCAGAACGTTTAGATGGGAGGGTGGGAATTCAGAGTCGGAGGAACACAGGCTCCATGGAAGGAGGCACCCATAAACTCCAGAGATAGCGATGCTTGCTTCTCATTCGCAGAAGCCCGTAGGGCAAGTAGTTAATCCACATCACCGTGAAGATATAGTCACTGGCTGCACCTAACGAAATCCCCAAGTAGGATGGAAGGCATTTTTCACACCGCAAATCTCCTGACATGGAATCACTTCCGGGGGCGGAGGAAGCCGCAACATGAGTTTTCCCAACATGACTTCATGGGTTTCCAGTCAACGGCGCCCACCTTCTCAGGAGACCCCCACCCCAAATTTTGCCGTTAAGAAAACCCTCGCTTGCAAGCCATCAGGGAGTTTGGGACTTTAGAGTGTTAGCTCCCATTTTCCCAGGTGGGCCCACACCAATACCCATCAGTCCTCACTGCCGAAGCTTGATGGCAGTTTTCATGGGCTCGCTGCACATCGGCCGAGTGGACTCTCATTCAGTTCAGCTACATGCCTAGCTGTTGGGCAGGTTCTGGGTCTGGTGAAATGCCTGAGCCATGTAGCTTGGCTGGACGAGGAACTGATGGCCAAGGGCCGCAGTGAGCTGTCCCCTCCCAGGATGAGGGCTGGGGGCTGGGAAGGGGGACAGGTACCCCCATTCTGGGTTTTCAAAGCAGGAGGGAAATAGAAGGACAGGTGTCTGGATCTCGAGTCTAGTGGGAGGGTGGCCAGGACACATGCCGCCCACCTGACCGGTAAAGGGACATGGCCCTTCTGGACCTTGGTGTTAGCTCCGAGCTGGGTGATTTCTTGCCGTCGCCTCAATCATCTTCACCCCATGTTACGAGTGAAGAGCCAGGCTCAGAGGTCTTGCTTCCTGTCTCAAAACTGGAAAGCCGAGCAGCTTGGAAGCAATCCCACATCAAATCCTCCCCAGGGCCGAGTTCTGCCTCTCTTCCCTCCCTGTCCAAGTGGAAATCTGTTCTCTTCTAACCCAGAGAGGCAGGGAAGGCTTGTGAAAGGAGAATAACTCACAGTGGGTCGGAAGAGGAAGTAATACTTGAAGCAAATGGTGGGGAATGCAAGAGTTAGCTGTGGGCTGCAAAACGCAGGTGGGCAGAAGACCATTTGGTTTCCTGACGGAGTTTTCACGATTTCCTGCTGATTATTTAGCCTGTATCAGCCTTGTTCTGATTCCTGTAAATGCCAACAGCTGCCTCTCACACGTGGGTTCTACAAACTGGTGGGGAATCTGCAAAGCGAGACCGAGGACTCAGCCGGGACCTGGGGAAGCCCCTTGAAGTGTCACAGTTGTGCACCGGAAGAAGGATGTCTGCTCCCGATCTCCAACACCCGTGACGTGTGTGCACTATGGGGCCTCCTGGGGAGGAGAATGTATTTGCGTTTGCATCTTGTAAGTTTCCGGGAACAGGGCACTCGAGATCGGGAAGCCACCTGCATTAGGGCTGAATGCGTTTGCATTAGGGCTGAAACGCACTTACTGGCTTTCAGTGCGGAAAGATGGTAAAATACGTTGGTTAGGAGCAAGCACTTAGGGGTCAGACCTGGATCGGAGCGCTAGCTCTCGCCCTCCCCAACACTCAAATGCTGAGAGCAGCTTTGCTCCTGTGCAGCTGTGGGAATACAGCTCCTTCGTGGGATGGGCTATATGGGTTATAGTTTTCTTGCTAAGCCTCAGTCCCATTTCCTGGGAAGAAGGTGGTAATGATAGCGGTTGCCTCAGAGGGGGAAGGCAACATGGAATGTCACAAATTCTGTATACAATTCTTAGCAAACTGCCTGCGGGCTAGTACGAACAAATGCTGGCCAGTACGGTTCTGGTTACGTTGCAGTTACTAGTACCTTAGTGCTGGTAACTAACCCCTTGGTCTTCCACCAAGAACATCCCCGCAGCCCTGGCGCTGGGTTTCTGTGGCTTGCTGCCACAAGGGGGCGCTCCCACCGCGGCACTCAAGGCCGTCTTGGAAGGAGCCTTGTGCTGGGCGATTCTAGGGAGAGTGTTAGTCATTTTGCAGCTGCACTGTGGCCTTGCCTGGGTTCTTTGTTTCCTTTGTTCTGTTGGCTTCGTCTGTGTCCCATTGGAAAACTTGTTTATCTCCGTTTGCCTGCCAGCAGGGCTAATTTTCCCTGTCTCAGTGATTATACAGATCTCTGCGATCAAAGGCTTGGGTTTCATTTAAGCCAACACATGCTCATTCTTCCCGGCACGCACCAAAACAAACCTTTCTCACAGCCTCACGGCTGCACCTGTGTCCCACCTGGGCTCCCGATCCGCCAAGCTGGCCCCGCCTTATGTCTGCAAGCCGCTCTACCCGGGAATGCTCTCTGCTGTGCTTGGCTCGCTCTTGTCATTCAGTTTCTGCTCAAAAAGCATCCCTTTCGTGACCCCCTAATTGTGAGCTCCCACCCAGCTCTCTGATAGCCCCTGTCTCTGCTCTGCTAGCTTTCATTTACCGCTCTCAAGTTATTTTGTTCATCGTCTGTTTCCTTCACGAGAGGCAAAATGTCACAGACACATCTCCCGCACGAAGGGTGCTTGGCATGTGCTGGGTGCTTAGTAAACAGTTGTGGAACAAAGTGAGGAGGCAGGAATATCCCGGCACCTGATCCTTTCCTGTCTTCTCCGGAGGATTCGAAGGGATTGGAAGGGGAGCTGATGTCCTGGGGTCCAGCGTCTCTCTGGGGCAGCATTTCCCTCTGCTGCAGCCTAACCTTACTGCTGTTGGGCCATTTCCATCAAGAGCTCCGTACCTCATGACACGCCCTGTGCATTTCTCAGAAGCCTGAGCTTCACTCACTGGTCTCAATTCCACCCGCCCTAGAACTGCTTGAGAGTAAGGCTCATGATGGCCCTCCCCGTAACGGAGGATGGCGCTCAGACCTCAGTCTCTGGACTTCCCTTCCACAACATGGCTTCTAGGAGTCACTTTCCTCTCCTCATCTCAGGAACCTGAAAAATCTCAGGGGTGTCCTTCTGCACCCTTGATACTATTCGTGACCTTTTCTGCAGGCGCCCAGGTTTGGGGTACAGAGAGGATCTTTAGGTTTCATCAGCTTCTCGAGGTTCACTCTTGAACTCAGAGTGGTCCAGAAGCTTCCAGAAGCCGTCATGTGTCTACCTGTCTCTCCATTGTGTAAGGTGGGTGTCTCCCTAACAAGGGCTACCTATTCTAGGTGCGCCCATTCCCCAACTCCTCACAACAGTGCTTTTCTGGTGTTTGCTTCTCTTTCTGTGAATGAGGAAAGACGGCCCCAAAAGGGCAGGCTTTTCTCTGTTTTGAGGCTGAGCTGTTAGATGTGCTCAAGAGTGCTAGACCATGCTGGCGTGCTTTTCATCGGGAGATGATAAGTTTGCTGTCTTATGAAGCACATGGTCTCTTTTTTTTCTGTTAATATAACTATACTCGTTTTCTTCTGATAAATATTTGCCTGTGATTTCTTTCCCCATCCGCTTATTTTAAATGCGAGTACTTATGTTTTAGGTAAGTCTCTTATAAACAGCATAAGGCCGTCCTAAAGAAAAAATCCAGTCTGACAGATTCTCTCTTAAGCAGCAAGTTTAGTTCGTTTTTATTGCAATTATTGATGTTTTGAATTTTTCCTACAATCTTATTTCCTACTTTCTGGTTAGCCTGGTTTTTAAAATTGTCATTATTTCCATTATTTTGAAATAAACTCTATTTCTCTTCTTTAGCTCTTGAAAAATTGCCTTTTTGTTTTGTTTTGTTTTGTTTTTTAGTGGTTGTCCTTAACCTATATATTTAACTCAGTTTGTAAAGTTCTGCAATTTTTCTGTCCTTCACCCAAACATTATGTATAAAATACATAAATTTTATTTTATTTATTTTTTAAGTTGATTTGTTTGAGACAGAAAGAGGGAGGGAGAGAGAGAGAATCTCAAGCACACTCTGCGCTGTCAGCACGGAGCCTGACGCAGGGCTCAAACCTACGAACTGTGAGATCATGACCTGAGCTGAAATCAAGAGTCAGATGCTTAACCGACTGAGCCACGCAGGTGCCCCATAAAACACACAAAGTTTAGAATGTTTTCACTATAATCACTCATCCAGTTTTACATGTTATTTTTGAGTGGTATCTGAGTTCCACCTTGTTTTTATTTCTCCTCAAACTAATTATAACTTTTATTTAGTCAGTGCTTGCTCTGAGTTTCTGGCAAATTTACTGTCTTCTTTGCTCATTTCAGTTCTTCTTCTAGGTTTAGTTTTCTTCTTTTTGAAATACTTCCTTCGATGTTTCCTTTACTGAAGCTCTATGAGTCAATTCATTCATTTCTATTTCTGTAAAAATCTTAATTCCTTCCATCATGCTTTTTTCCCTTTTCAAATATTTATTTGAATTCTAGGTAGTTAACACACACTGCGATATTGATNCCCGCCCCCCACGCCCCTCCCCTCCATCAACTGTGCATTCTCTGTATTTAAGAATCTCTTATGGTTTGCTTCCCTCTCTGTTTTTCACCCTCCCATATGTTCATCTGTTTTGTTTCTTAAATTCCACATATGAGTGAAATCATACGGTGTTTGTCTTTCTCTGACTTATTTTGCTCAGGATGATACATTCCAGCTCCATCCACTACCGACTCTTTCTTCCTTGCCTGGTTTTGTATCTGCTCTGGTATTTGATCTGTGATAGGGCTTTATAGTTCTTTGACTTTCCTGGGCCATAAGCTAGTTTGGAAAATGTAAAATTAGTTAACGCGACCAGAGACGTTTTTACCCTCTGTCTCGTCGGAAAATTGCCCTTCTTGTGACGTGAGGAGTCTGGTAACAGAATGTGTGGATTGCAGTTGAAGTTACACAGTAGATCAATCAGGGCATCTGGTGAAGGTTAAGGACCTAATTGATTTAAAAACTAAGCCCCCATGAGGAATGAATAGGATTTAGGGGAAGCTTCCGGACCAGGAAAGGGAAGGGCAGGGGGCCAATAGTTACTTAACTCCTTCCTTTCCCTGGACCACACCTTCACAAATCCCACGATGGTCACTGGATGTGCCAGGTGCTATGGTGTGGCCCAAGTAGGACCCGGGGAAGCTGCATCCACCTGGCTTTATCACCTGTGGAATTTAATTATTTATTCATCTGACATTACTCTGTGCCCTCATCAATCTTTTAAAAATATTTTAATTTGCTTGTATTGCTTGCTGTATCCAAAGCACCTGCCCCTTCTGTGTCAGTGTTCTCATCTGTAAAATAGGTGAATGGTTCAACTGCGTGGCAACCCTAAGTCACAATTCCAGCTCTAGCCACATGGGCCAACCGAAGCCAGACAGAGAGGGCCTGGCCAACGAGAGTTCTGATCCCTGTCCTCACGGGAGAATCCTCGGTGTAGACAGGCAGGTATCGTTAGCTCCGTGTTGGGCTCCCACACACTTTTTCTTTTCAACTGGAAGGTGATTTTACCAGGACAGAGGCGTGAGGACAAGAGGCAGCTATGGATTCACCGCGTAGCGGGCCAGGTGTGCAAATCCGTAACGCTGTCCCAGCCCCTCCGCTAGGCTCTCCTTCTGTGTGTATTTCTTAGCCATCTAGGGAGCCCAGAAAATGGTCACAGAAATGTACAACCAGAATCTGGCAAAGCACAGAAATTCTGTAACACAAAAATATGTCTTTTAATATTTTAGTTGGGCACGCGGACAGCTGTTAGAGGCTCGGATGCTGACGTCCAGAAGGAAGAGTGACTGACAATCTGCAGCACATTTTTGACGTGGAATTTCCCCTTGCTGTTCGCAGATGAGAGTTGCTGTGGCTCAGGACGCGTGGTGGGGACTGTGGAGCAATGTTGTGCCTCGGGGGGTCCCCAGAGAGTAGCGTGGTGCTCCCAGGATGTGGTGCTCCAGGGACCTCACCCCCCAGGCCGCTACTGATGGCACCTTCACTGCGAGGGACGCAAAGGGCTGCTTTTTTGGATCAGGTTCAGAGCCTGGGCCACGTCTCGGGGCACGACTTCTTCAGCCGGGGCCCCGTCTCTCCGTCGCCCTGTAGCATTCACTCACCCTGCACGCAGCACCCGGTGAGCCTTCCTGGTGCCAGGCCGAGGGGCAGCCCTGCCCACACCCGCCTGCTTCCACCTGCCCGGCGCGTCCCCCTGGCAGCTGGGGGTTCTCCAGCCCATGTCTTTCCCTTTCCCAGAGTGAGACCTTCCCCGGCCCCTGCCTTGAGGCCGAGATGGCTGCTAGGGGACAGGATTTGGGGAGACAAAGCAGTGAAGGCACTCCTCCCTCGCCCAGCCCGAGCGCCACGCCTGCACCCCTAGACCAGGAAGGGCCCTGGTTGGCTTATATGTTGCTTGGCTCTGACGTCAGGGTGTGGTCTGTGGTGAGTGTGCGCTGAGGAAGTGGGGAGGTGTGTGTGGCAGTGTCCTCGGGTGCGGGGGGTTACCTGACAGACCCGGAGCTTCCGCACCCCAATGCCTTCAGATGTGCATCAAATGAATGGGTTTTGTTTTTTGTTTTTTTTTTTTGTTTTTTGTTTTTTGTTTTTTTGTGAGAGAGAGAGTGCAAGCAGGGGAGGGGCAGAGAGGGAGGGAGACACAGAATCCGAAGCAGGCGCCAGGCTCTGAGCTGTCAGCACAGGGCCCGACGAAGGACGTGAACCCACAAACCATGAGATCGTGACCTGAGCCAAGGTCAGACGCTTAACCGACTGAGCCCCCCAGGTGCCCCGGTACCTGCGTCAAATGGAAATGCAAACTGGTTCCCACAGGTGCCGTGAGAAACACTCTTTGAGAAGCACTGTTCTCTACTTTCCCGCGAGGCCCTGAATGACTTAGTTTCCCACAATGCTGTTATTTGGATTATTGTGATAAAACGTGGAGACCAAATTTGGGAAATCAATCTAGAAATGCTCTTTATGACAGGAAGTGCTGTTTACCTTGGGACATGTTGAAGCTCAGGGCCATAGAAGGCAGTTTTGGGGAGAATCCTGTGTGTGTCTGGAGTTGATGTGGAAGAGAAGAGGTGTGAGGGTGGGTGGCTGATCTACGCCGGTCCGCATGCCCCCCACCCCCACTTGTTTCTAGGACAGTGAGACAGGGCGGTCAGCCCCACGGGCACAAAGGCCGTCTCTCAGCGCTGAGGCCCAGAGAACGCTGACCAGCCCGGCCTTTCTTACTGGGCGGCATCGAACTACCACTCCCAGCTGAGCCCTGGCCAGGAGATGATGGACGTCGGTGGGGACATCGGTGAGGAAGAAACAAGGACGGTTGTAAGACTGACCATGGTCCTCAGTGTGGCCTGAGGCAGACTCCACCCAGTCAGGTTCATTGCTGCCCTCTGAATGGCTTTGAGTGACTGCATAGGCAGGGTGGGGGAGGGCATAGGCAGG
>NW_027551571.1:6774399-6804087 GCF_008692635.1 Crocuta crocuta | reverse complement strand
AGATGGGGTGGGGGAGGGGCACAGATGGGGTGGGGGAGGGCACAGGGAAAGCCAGAGAACCACCATCTTTTGAGTGTCTCCTGACACCTTATGCTTTACACACGTCACCTCACTGATCTCTCCCAGCAGCCATGTAGTGAATGTTATTATATCCCATTTGACAGGCAAGCAAACTGAAGCTCAGAGAGATTCAGTAATTTGTCTGGGATCACGCAGCAAGATCCTGAGTGCAGCAGGATGTGAATCTTGTGCCTCAATAGCAGGAAGGCGATTACTGTGGGTGCTGGCATAAGAGAGACTGTCAGAAAAGAACATTCAGGGGCACACATCAAGAGTCGGTTAAGAGTCAGACTCTTGATTTTGGCTGAGGTCATGATCTCACAATTTGTTTTTTGCTTTTATCTTTAATGTTTTATTTATTTCTGAGAGAGAGACAGCATGAGTAGGGGAGGGTCAGAGAGAGAGGGAGACACAGAACCTGAAACAGGCTCCAGGCTCTGAGCCGTCAGCACAGAGCCCGATGCGGGCTCAAACCCACTAACCGCGAGATCATAACCTGAGCCGAAGTCGGATGCTTATCCGACTGAGCCACCCAGGTGACCCAATGATCTCACAATTGTGAGTTCAAGCCACCCATCGGGCTCTGTACTTACAGCTTGGGATACTCTCTCTCTCTGCCTTCTACCCCAGCTTGTGCTCTCTCTCTCTTAAAAATAAATAAGCNGACCAGAACTGGGGGCACGTGGCTCGCACGCGGGGATACAGACTCATGGGTTCATTCCCCGCACGCGCGCACATGCGCGCGTGTGTGTGTGTGTGCGCGCACGGCCATGGCCACACACATGAGATGTAATGTGATGGCATAATTATAGGAATGACTAACACCCCGGCTTCCTTCACCGCCCTGCTCTGATCACATTCGGCCCCAGAACGCACCGTAACAATGCGTCACTCCTATTCCGAGGCAGAAGGCACTAACTCTTAATTATAAGCCAGGACTGGAGATGAGTAAATAAATATGCATGCCAGTCTGAAGGCTATAATTAGAACTACCCTTGGCTAAAGAAAAGTGGAGACGTTTTAATTCTAGGCCTCTGCTCGAAGGTGGAGCTTCCGCTGCGTTAATACAGGACGTTCCGAGCACACAGCAGCATTGTGAGAGGGCAGCTTTCTGGTCCGTGCGGCTGGGATGTACTCCGCATCCCACTGGCTATTTCGGTTCCGTGTTTATTCCCCAAAGTCAATGACGGTTAGTATTTTTCAGAGTTTTCTGACAGTGACTTTGAATGATAATTTTGCATAAAATGTCGAACTCTATTTTTGTAACAAGTTGGCGTCACTTCTGGGCAATAGTGGGTGGGATGATGATGGATGGACATCTATTCTATTTATTCTATTTAATATATATTCTCAAGTGTCCACGCTACGCTGGGCACTGTTCGAGGCAATGAGTGATGCAGATGACTTGCTTCATGGAACTTGGAGCTTACTTTTTAGTGGATGAAGATACACAGATAAATGATAAACAAGTGTACAGCTAAGAACATAATGCACACAGGGGCACCTGGGTGGCTTAGTCAGTTAAACAGCCGACTTCGGCTCAGGTCATGATCTTGCAGTTTGAGGATTTGAACCCCGCATTGGCCTCTGTGCTGACAGCTCAGAGACTGGAGCCTGCTTTGGATTCTGTGTCACCTTCTCTCTCTGCCCCTCCCCTGTTCAAGCTCTATCTCTCTGTCTCTCAAAAATAAATAAACATTAAGAAAAAAAGAACATATTGCACACAAAATGTCAAATGGCCATAAGTGCTGTAAAGGAATATGTCAGGGGGGTGCCTGGCTGGCTCAGTTGGTAGAGCGTGAGACTCTTAACCTCAAGGTCGTGAGTTCAAACCCCTCTCTGGGTGTGGAGCCTACTTAAAAAAATGTGTCAGATGAAGGGATAGAGCATGAAGAAAGAGGGTGCCATCTTAGGTGGGGTAATTGGGGAAGATTCTAATGAAGGACGTTGCAGCGCAGACCTGATGGAGATGTGTTGAGAAAAAGCATTCAAGCAGAGGAAGTGCCAAGGCCCTGAGGCAGGAATCTACCTGAAGTGTCCAGAGATCAGCAAGAAGGCCAGTAAAGGAAGTAAGAGCAGAGAGGAAGCCAGGGGCCACATCGAATAGCCGCGAGGGCCACAGTAAGGGCGTGGCTATTACCCAGAGGAAGATGGGAGCCACTGCCGGGGTTTTGAGCAGAGGAGTGACATGATTCAGTTTCAGTTTTACAAGAGTCATTCTGGCTCTGTGCAGAGCACAGAGTGAAAGGAACGAGTGTGTGAAGGAACAGCCCACCAGGCCTCTCACTGGGGCAGAGCATGGTGGCCAGTGGGCAGGCCTGACGCCAGGTTCCCGGTCGCGGTTGTGTGGTCCTGGCCCAACTGCGGAATCTCCCTGTGCCTCATTCTACTCATCTGTAAAACGGGGACAATAACATTACCTTCTTTGATGGTTCTCCAAGTGTGGGCCTCAGGCCAGCGGTATCACCTGAAAACTTCTTGAAAATGCATATTCTCAAGCCCCCCTGCTGAGTCAGAAACCCTGGGGGGTGAGGTTGTCAGATAAGTTCCGAGGGACGCATCTGGGGAAATGGGAATGTCAGACAGACGGCGAATGTGACGCACCCATTATGTGGGGCACGTGCACATGAAACAGTATCTGTTGCCTGTCTGAAATTCGAATGTAAGCCGGTATCCTGTATGTTCATCCCTAAGTCTGGCGGCTGTGTCGGGGTGGCGCCCGGTGATCTGTGTTTTAAGAGGTCCTCCGGGTGATTCTGATGGATGTGACTGTCTAAGAAGACTGACGTTTCTCACGGTGGTTCCGGAGGGTGACAAGCTTTGTACAGTGCCTGGCAAAGGCTGTGATCACTGAGCACGGGCTGTGGCGAGGAGACTTTGGAGTCACAAGACAGAGTGACTTGGCTGAGGGCGCACAGCAGATGGGGTGTCTTCTCCGTGAAGGCTCTGTGGGCTCAGGTGTCCCCAGTGCCCTCTGCCTTTTACCCGCGATCATCCACCCCACCTCCCTTCGTGGGGCCGCACACCCCCCTTGGCTCAGGGCTTTGGGACCCTGTGGGCTCTCCTCATTCAGCAATGACCATCTCTCTGACTCAATAACCAAGGTTTGCCATCTACGTGCTGGTTGGCTTGCTAACAACACGACTAGAGAAGATAGGTTTCTGTTTCTGGATTATTCTGAGCAGCTTTGCTGGGCTCTTGGATCCAAAAGGCAGCGTGCGGGGACGGAGAGAATTGCACTTGTGCATATCCACTTAGTGAGTCAGAAAACGAAGCTGAGGTTTATTCACAAAGACAGGGAGGAAAACGCACTTCCTCGGTCTCGGTGGACAAAGCAGACACGTCTATGCTAATTATGTCCGGGAAGAAGATTGTAGTCAATGTGTCCAACTGCAGCGTGCAATTGATTAATTCCAATGAGGTGGGGTTTAAAAGAAATATTTCAATTACAACAGATAATCATCTGCTAGTTTAATTGAGGTTTTTTTCCCTCCCAGCTCCTCAGTAAAGGTACCATTAGATCCAGTAGGTGCTACTGGGTGTAGGTGTTTGTTCGTGGGCTTGCAACCACCCGGAAATCTGCTGTAAGCAGTCTGCTCAGTTCCTGTATCCTGTGGATTAAGGAAGATCATGTGCGTGAAAACCCCTAGCCCCGAACCTGGCACTTAAGAGGCATTCAATAAACGTTAGGTCTTCACAAATCATTCATCTAAACAGCTGTTCATTTGTTTGTTTGTTTTATATTTTTATTTATTTCTAGGAGAGAGAGAGAGAGAGAGACAGCGTGAGCAGGGGAGGGTCAGAGAGAGAGGGAGACACAGACTCCGAAACAGGCTCCAGGCTCTGAGCTGGCAGTCAGCACAGAGCCTGACGCGGGGCTCGAACCCACGAACCGCGAGATCATGACCTAAGTGAAAGTCGGACGCTTAACCGACTAAGCCACCCAGGCGCCCCAACAGCCGTTCATTTGAGAACAACTTTTCTCTGTAGTGCCCAGGACCCCTGCCAGACGTTCATCTGTGTGTGCAAACACACACACACACACACACACACACACACGTATGCATTGCTTATGATGATACAACACTGTGTTAGAATAAATGGGAAATGAAGCCCCTCTTTTTTAACCCTAAGAAGATAAAGGGCTTAGGAGGGTGAAGGATGTTCATGCCTGTAGGAGTCACCTGGGGATCACGTTAAAATCAGATTCTGACTCAGCAGGTCGCAGGCGGGGCTTGAGGTCCTGCACTAGTAACATCTCCCAGGGAGGCTGATTCTCGGGTCTGGAACAGTACTTCGGGATGGGGAGAGGCCGGGCTGTCGTCACCGCCTGCTGGTGACTCAGGTGCAGGGTGAGCTCTGGGAGAGCAGGGCCTGTCTGAAGGGTCGTGCGTCCCCAGGGTGATGGGGATTGAGTGAGTGAATGAACGGACATGGTGTCTGGCACTCAGTATGCAATTAACGATCGATTGTTCTCTGCTTCCAACGTCGAAAGCAGGAGTCACTAAGGGGTGGCTGACTCTGATTTATGACACATCTGTTCCGCTCTAGGATTCCTCGTTAGTTCTCAGCCCTTCTACGAAACACATTCCAGGTGGGATTTAATTGATCTTTCAGATTTTAGAAACCCACTTATTACAGGAGGTGTAGACACCTCTGTGGGCTCAGGATGGTCTCTTGCTGGCTTGGCCGGTGTGCCGGCATGGGAGCCGGGCACATGTTGGGGCCCCTCGTCCCACCTCTGGTGCCCTGTGTGCTTGGGCCCCTCCATGTTTTGATCCTTTCTCCCAGAGACTCAGATGTGGGGGAATATATTTCCTCATTTACCTGCAGACGGAAGCCCGTTCCATTCCTGGTCCTGCTCTGACCGGGCTCCACTCCCCCAGGAGAGCTCGCCCCAGCCTGTGCCAGCTGACCGGCCCGGACAGCCGCCATATTGCAACGGAGCCAAAACATCCCTGTCGTCGGGCTCACCCGCTTCAAGTGTCCAGTTCAATAGGTGTGAGTGAGTTCAAAAGGCTGGGTAACCATCGCCACCACTGGGTATCTGAACACTTTCTTCACCCTGTACCCATGAGCACTCGTCTCCACGCTCCCAGACCTCCAATGACCACTAAGCCTTCTGCCTCCATGCATTTTTCTAGTCTGAACACATTACGGAAGTTGAATCATAGTATCATGTGGCCTCTTGCTTCTGGCTTCTTTGTCTTAGCAGAACATTCTTGGGAGTCACCGTGGGGTGGGCCGTACTTTGTTCCTTCAGTATAGGTAAAAATTTCCCATTCTGTGGATATATACCCATGGCCACAGCAGCAGCGGAATCCACAATAGCTGTACCACGGAAGCAGTCCGTGTGTGGAGAAACTAATATGATACGTACACAGAGTGGGGTATCACACAGCCTTGAGAAGAAAGGAAATTCTGCCGCATCCTGTGATTTGGATGAATGTTGAGGGCATTATACTAAGTGAAACAAGCCCATCACAAAAAGACAAATACTGCGGGCACCTGGGTGGCTCTGTTGGTTAATTGTCTGACCTTTGATTTCGTCTCAGGTCATGATCTCATGGTTCGTGAGTTCTAGCCAGGTCTACGCTGATGTCGCAGAGCCTGATTGGGATTCTCTCTCTCCTTCTCTCTCTCTGCCCCCTCCCCTTCCCCTAAATAAATAAATAGACTTTTTTTTAAATTAAAAAATATTCTACTTACAGGAGGTACTTAGAGTAGTAGACTCACAGATGGAGAATGGAATGGTGGCTGCCGTAGGGAACGGGGAATTGTTCAGTGGGGACAGAGTTTCAGTTTTATAAGACGAAACGAGCCTGGAGAGGGACAGAAGTGATGATTGCACAACAGTATGAATGTATTTAATATCATTGAACTATACACGTAAACATGGTTAAAATGGTACATTTTATGTTATGTGTATTTTACCACAATAAAGAAAATTATTTTTAAACTAAGTTGAGGGGACGCTGGCAAAAGTTTCATCAGTCAAGGAGGGAAAAGACATGGTCACATTGAACTTGGTGGAATTTTCAGTGTTACTTATTTTGGCCAAATGAGAGACAACGGATGTTTCTGGGAAGGTGGACAAGGAAGCATGGTGAAATCTTGTTTTCTGGATCATTCCTGTTAGAAAAATAAAAATGGGTCTGTATGTGGCACCTGGATGGCTCCGTCGGTTGCACATCCAGCTTTGGCTCAGGTCATGATCTTGTGGTATAAGTTCAAGCCCTGTGTGGGTTCTCTGTTGTCAGCGCAGAGCCTACTTCAGATCCTCTGTCCTCCCCTCTCACTGCCCCTCCCCTACTCTCGCGTACATGCTCACTCTCACTCTCTCTCTCTCAAAAATAAATAAACGTTCAAAAAATGTGTCTGTAGAGCTTATCAAGTTACAAGCACAGTTTTGCAATCTTTTCCTAAGGGAGAGGTTCACACCGTAGTTATATGGGGAGAAATGTGCTTTAAAGTTCATTATTATCAAGCCCTTGAAATTCTACCTCGTTCCCCTCAAATGTCAGCATTCTACGTGCTCTGCACTGCCCCATGCTTTTGTTCCGGGGACTGTGTGCCGCGTGAGACGCAGCAGCTGTCGCTTTTCTGTGTATCCAGCTCCAAAGGATGCCGTGGTAAATTGGATGCATTTCTTTGGTAATTGTTGAAGCGATGCCTGGGAATGTTGAATTCATTATGGTGCTGCCTTCCCCTTCTACAGAGCTGAAAAACCATTACTGAACAAATACAAGCTTGTAATTTCCTTAATTGCCCATCGGAGAGGTTCTTCTGTGCCCGGACAATTTTAAAAAGTACTGCTAGGCGAGCCATGAGTCAGATGCACTTACTAAGGAAAATTATAATGATGCAGACGTGAGCAAGAGAGGGGACAAAGTAGAAGCAAAACGAATATGGCGGAACCATCAGTCTTATAGCCAATATTTACCCCATTTGGGGGCTCCATTGTGCACTAAGATATTTTTTTAAGATTGTAGAATCCACCGACTTTTATAGAGCAGTGGGGGGAAGAAAACCAGAGAGGGACATCTGGGGTTTGTCAACAGCAAAATGCCTTTCCATTCGTTGTACATTTCAAAGAGTTTCACCGATATAGACAATCCTGTCTGATATCTGCACCTTTCGTAAACATCGAGAACTCTCTCGCACTGCATTCTGGATGGTAAGAGGGCCAACTGAAACTGACGGTAATATTTTACAATTTCATTAGTAAGTTTTGAAAAGGGTCTCTTGGAAATGAAGTTGCAGTCAATGAATTTAGACAGTGTCCTTTGTCTACGTGTGTCCAGGCAGATCTCAGCTACCTTAGGGATTAAGATCCAACTTCGACATTAGAGTTAATCACTTAGTAAAAATGATCCTGGGCCACTTGGGTGGCATAGTCGGTTGAGCGTCTGACTTCGGCTCAAGCCATGATCTCACAGTTTGTGAGTTCGAGCCCCGCATCGGGCTTGCTGCTACGGGCACAGAGCCCTCTTTCGTTCGTCTCTTCCCCTCTCACCCTGCCCTTCCCTCACAGGTGCTCTCACTCTCAAAAATAAATAAATAAATGATTTTTAAAAAGATCCAAAAGCCCAGGGCATTAACCCGTGCTATAGACTGAATGTTTGCATCACCTCCCACCCCTGAATTCATCTGTTGAAATCCTAAATCCCAGGGCGGCGGTATTGAGAGGTGGGGCCTCCGGGAGGTGATTAGGCCATGAAGGTGGGGCCTTTATTAATGAGATTAGTGCCCTTAACAACCGGGGCCCCAGAGAGCTCTCTGGCTACTTTCCCACTCCTCATAAAGGAAAAAAAGATTATCTATGAATCAGAAATTCATGGGCCCCGACCGTGGACTTCCCAGCACGCAGAACTGTGAGAAATACATGTCAGTTGTTTATAAGCCGCCTAAGTCACAGTATTTGAGTGACAGCAGCTCAGATGGACTGAGACAATCAGGACAAAAGGATCGACACGACGTAGAAGGAAATCTTTGGCAAGCCCAGAACGCAAATCCAAGTTACACCTTAGATAACAGCGGAAGAGCTTACACAAAGTGGAAGCTGCAAACTCCATCGAATGAGAAAATCCAGGACTAGACAATGTCAAGCTTTTCCTCCAGGACACCCGCAATCACATCAGTCTCTCTCCTAGGTCTTCACGTAACAGTCATTTCTGTCATAGCTCCGAGATGCGCTCTAATCTTTCTCTTCTTCTGAGAGCCGGGATGATTGATTTGTGGGTTATCTTTCTGTGGTTCTCAGCTTCCAGCTTCTAAGAGAACAGGTCTGCCGTCCATTCTTCCTTTACCGAGGAATTTACAAGCAGGGGCTGTAAAATCGGTCATGAGGGACAGTCATTTGTCGCTCCTTGAGCGGGAAGACGTTTCTGAATTAAGGATGGATTCCTTCTCGGCTGCGTATTCTCTCTCGGGGGAGGGGAGGCTCTTTTGGGTAACAGATCAATCATTTCAATTTCTAGTATTTTCAAGTAATTACCCAGGCCACCGATTTCCAAATGCTTGCTACGACTGAATCATACATTCAGTTTTGCAAGAACTTCCCACCTTACGTCTGTACAGCAGCTGATACACGTTAGGAGTCACGTGTATCTTTAAAGAAGCTTGAGTTCAGACTCATTCAGGGATTGGAGGCAGTGAGGACAGAATAATCTTGCCAGGGGTTGAAATTGACCTTGGGGCCTCTGACTCCATTGTCTAGACCCTCCTGTTTCTCCCGTCCACTGCCTGCGAAACCTATATTCTCCCCTGAGTGTTTCAGTTCAACAAAGATCAGAGAGCGCCGGACCAAGGCCCCAGGTGGCGGCCGAGAGAAGCGTGGTCCCTGCTGTCATGAACTTCCATTTTGTTATTTNGTCGGAGAGAGAGGGAGTCACAGACTGAAACAGGCTCCAGGCTCTGAGCTGGCAGTCAGCACAGAGCCCGACACGGGGCTCGAACCCACGAACCGTGAGATCATGACCTAAGCGAAAGTCGGACGCTTAACCGACTAAGCCACCCAGGCGCCCCTAGAGCCTTTTTCTAGGAAATTCCGTAATTGACCTCCTGTGGACAAGCTGGTTTCTGTGTGTGTTGGCCTGGAAGGGATTACGCAGGGGTGGAGGAAACGGGTTGCAAGATTTTTTACCACAATACCTGGGTTCGAGTTCTCTCTGCTTCGAAGAGTGGAGAGGTGGACACAAAATGAGCAGCAGCAAACGTTTATTAGAGTCTAAGATTCGAAAGGGAGAACAGTGGGAAAGTTCTCTTTACAAAGAGGGGACGCTTGAAAGTGAATGCCTGAGGCTCTAGGCAAGGGTCTTTGTTCTATTTAATTTTATTTTAAATTTATTTATTTATTTATTTATTTATTTATTTATTTTTAGAGAGACAGAACATGAGCAGGGGAGAGGGGCAGAGGAACAGAGAGAGAGAATCTTAAGCAGCCTCCATGCTTGGTGAGGAGCCCAAGGCAGGGCTCGATCCCATGACCCTGGGATCACGACCTGAGCTAAAATCAAGAGTTGGACGCTCAACCGACTGAGCCAGCCAGGCGCCCGTGAGGTGAATGTTCTGTATTATGCAAGGGTTTTTTCCCGTTCTTCCCACTGGGGATGCTCAGTTGACCCGAGGTACTCTTTCCCCTTTACAGATGTGCCCACAAAGGAGCAGGGGTCACTGGCAGAGCTGAGCATCTGCTGGCCCCACTTCCTCAGCCTACAGGGAGCCGGCGGCGAGGAGGGGTCAGGGGCTCTTCCTGTGAGCGTCACCCCAAGCAGCTGTGAGAGCAAATATTGCTGAGGATCGGAGAGTGTGTGAGAGAGAGGAAGAGGGGGTCCCGGCCCAGGCCTTGTCCCTGGACAGTGTTGAAACCCTGTGAGATCAGCCCACCTTCTCCCAGAGACCTGGTCCCCAGCGGTACCTCTGCTCTGCTTGGGGCTTCTTGCTGTCCAGGCCAGGCTGTGGGTCCCCCTGTACGCTCGTGGTCTCCCTGGTCCGGAATGACCGTCCACCTGCCTTCACTCCTCTCCTGATCCTTCCCAGCCTGGCCTCCTCCACCCCAGGTCATCATGGTCCCTCCTTGGGGTCCAGAGTCCCCCCCATTCTCTCCTCCCTCAAATCTCTGCCTTCCACGTGGCCCGAGAGATGCTCTGAGTGTGACAAAGTCCCGTCCCAGGCGATGCAGGGAAATAAGGGGCTGTCTGCCAGGGACCCAAGAAAGGCGGCTTCGTGTCTTTAAAATAAGAACTGGAAGTTTGGGGTTTGAATTGCCCCCAATCGTGTACCTGTGGTTGGAGAAGATGGTGGCGGCCAATGTGACCCAAACATCTGTTTGGATCTGATTTCGAGGGAGAAGCGCGCAGGGCCCCCGATGCCGCCGTTCCTCTGCGTCAGCTCACAGGCTGCCGCGTGCTGCTTGCACACATTGGTTTATTTGCTGTTTTCAATATTTATTGCCTAATGAAATGACAAATTGCATCGGATGCAGCTGTCTTGTCAATGAGGAAGCGAAGTAATTAAGCGTTAAAATTATATTGCTTCAGTCCCCAAGCTGCGCTGGCTGCATGTAAATTGAACAGCTATAAAAGATGTCTACGCAGGCTTGGTAAATGGCCTGTCACATCCTGGAGGAAGGGAACTCCGCGGTCAACAGGACATTCTGGACATCTCGTGTCAGAAGTGACAAATGGTGCGTGCTTTCTTCCTTAGGGATGATCATTTGTCACCGCTGGCGGCAGAGGAATAGGCAGGAGGTGCTTGTTTTCATCATCTACTGAGAATGACCCCGTAGGGTGAGCTGTGCTTTCCTGGGCAGTTCTGGGGGCATCCGGAGGCCAAGTCGGGTCCACGGTAAAGGCCCGGGTACAGCTCATCTAGGCCCCTGGAAACAGAGCAATGTGCCCAGATTTGGCCTTCCCAGCCCAGCACACTGCTTCCCTCCCCGACCCCTCGCCCCATTTCTGATGCCAAGACCAAGCACTTATTCCTGGACCACTAGGTATTTAAAATTTCTTTTTAAGTTTATTTATTTATTTATTTTGAGAGAGAGAGAGAGCAAGCAAGCAGGCGCCGCTAGGCATTTTTTACGTTGGGGTAAAATATATGTTACATGATATTCATCAACTTAACCACTTGTAAGTAGCTAAATTCAATGGCCTTCAAAACATTCCTGTTGCTGAACCATCATTATTATCTACACCCGAAACTTTTTATCATCTCAAACGCTGTCGCCATCAAACAATGGCTCTCCCTTCCTCCTCCCTCCAGTCCCCGGCAACCTCTACTCTATTTCCTGCCTCTATGAACTTGTCTGCTCTAAGTACTTCAGTTAAGGAAGACCCTAGAGTATTTGTCTTTCTGTGTTTGGCTTATTTCCCTAAATGTAGTTTTAAAGTCCATCAGTGTCATAGCTTCTACCAAGCTTCCGTTGCTGTGCACACTCCACTAGGCTGGCTTCGGGAAGGGTCCCAGCAGCCCAGCCCCACCCCATGGGTCCCACTCAGAGCTGGGCCCTGCACAGCCATCGCTGTGGGTCACCCCGCCAGGCCTCTCTGCTGCCCTCGCCCCAGGACGGGGCGGCCCCCTCCTCCATCCCTCTTTGACTCTGGGCTCACGAGCCTCAGATGCACTGAGGGAATCGTGGGGAAAACACGGAAGAAGCCAAGAGCGAGTTATTCCTTGGATTTTGTGAAACGCCAAGACGCTAACACATGGAGCAGAAAATCTGTTTGCTTTTGTACCCCCAGTCCCGCAGGGCACCCCTCTGTGTGCGCTGTCCCGGGGACGGGGGACAGTGACCGCTCGGGGCATCCCAGCGGCTGCAGGGCCGAGCACTGCTGGCCTCGCTGGGCAGTCAGTGCTGGGGTAGGTACTGGCATGTAGGCCCACTGCATGGGCACACCTTTGCTCTGGGCACGCCTCTCCACCCAGAATACCTGGGGCGCCTCACCTCGCCTGAAAACGTGATCTGGGTCCTGGCACCCATGTGGCTATTATGCGATCCTGAAGTCATTGGACATTCATCTCAGAAGGGGCCAAGATTCCTTCTTTCTACAGGTGAGGAAACTGAGGCCTCGAGTAGCAGTGGGGGGTGCCAAGGCCCCTCATCTGGTAATTACTTGTGGCTGTGACCCGATCATCATTCTCCTGAGGCCTCTCATGCCCCTTCCCCAGGGACGGTGGGTGTAACTTCCAGTCTGACAAGGGGCAGTGAGTCTCGGGGGGAGGGGGCAGTCAGCCCCCAGTGCAGCCAGGCTGGGGCTCATTTCCACTCCACACTTAGGATCACCAATATTTGGGTCAGAGAGACTCTTTTTCACTCATAAGGGGCGCCTGGGTGGCCCAGCTGGTTAAGTGTCCGGCTCTTGATTTTGGCTCAGGTCAGGATCCAAACCAGACCAGTGCAGGGCTCAATCCCACAAACCATGAGATCGTGACATGAGCTGAAATCACAAGTCCGATTCTTAACCGACTGAGGCACCCAGGCGCCCCTGACATTATGCTTTCAAAGAATCCCTCATGTNACAGAGCCTCCTTGGGATTCGCTCTCTCCCTCCCTCTCTGCCTCGCCAACCCCGGCCCCATGCTCTCTCTCTATCTCTCTCTCAAAATAAATAAATAAACTTAATAAATGCTTTTTAGTTTTGAAATATTTAACTTACTGAAATGTTGATGGCTGATATTATGTTCTTTAAAATAAAGTTTATATTATTTGGAGGGGGGAGGAGGGGCAGAGAGAGGGAGAGAGAAAGAGAATCCCAAGCAGGCTCCACACTGGATGTGCGGAGCCCAGTGCAGGGCTCGATCCCACAAACCATGAGATCGTGACATGAGCCGAAATCACAAGTCCGATTCTTAACCGACTGAGGCACCCAGGCGCCCCTGACATTATGCTTTCAAAGAATCCCTCATGTTTTATTGCTTTTAAGGGAGAAAGATAACCAAGTCCAATAGAACACGGTGTAACTCATTACTAGGTGCTGAGGAACTCACATTAAATATGAGAACACAGAACAAAAAGGGACAACAGACTCTCCTTATGAGCAGAACAGTCCGGGGATGGCAAAGACTGTATCAGTTAGGATCAAGTTCACTGCTAGTGGGTCGGCCCAATCACAGAGGCTTAACCACACAAAGTCAGTTTATTAGTTCACACAAAAGCACAGAGGTAGCTGCTGTAGACTGAATGTTTGCGTCCCCTCTCCCCACAGCCAGAGTCGTATGTTGAAACTTAATCCCCAGTGTGATGGCGTTAGGAGGGGAGGCCTTTGTAAGGTGCTTAGGTCATTCCTGCGGGGCCCACAGGAATGGTATTCGTGCCCTTATAAAAGAATTCCAGAAAGCTCCATTGCTCTTTCTGCCATGTGAGGACATAGCAAGAAGAGGGTGGTCTATATGTCAGACGACAGGCTCTCACCTGACATCCAATCTGTGGATACCTTGACCTTGGACTTCCCAGGCTTCAGAACTGTGAGAGATCAGTTTTTGTTTGTAAGTCACTTAGTCTTAGGTAGTGTGTTATAGCAGCTCAAACAGGTCAAGACATAAGGTGACCCAGGGCTGGTCTAGTGACTCCATGACATCATCAGGGACCCGAGTTCCTTCTGTCTTCTGTTTTGCTGCGGATCACTTCCAATCTCAAGGCAACCTCATAGTCTCAAATAGCTGCTGGAGCTCCAGCCATTACGCCCACAGTCAAAGCAACAGAAAAGGAGAGAGGAAGAAGCGCTCTCTCAGCTGTTTAAGAGACACTCGGCCTTTAGTGCCCCCGCGTAGGCCAGTCATTGGTGAAGGGGTGTCCAGGTGAGGAGAGGAGGGAGGGGCAGCCCACGGGCATTTCTGGGCGAGGTGACTCCCACAGGCCAAGGGCAAGTCCGCTTGCACCAGGACTGTGCCCCAGGGCAGCGTCGCACGGGCTGGGGGGTGAAGTACACTGGCCCGGGGACCGGGGCCTGGGACCCTGTGGCCTTGGTTTTCGCACTTGGCAGCTGGCGCCCCACGGCTGCCCCGGGTTCTCCGGCCCGCGGCGCTGGTTTCCCTCGCGCGCTTGCTGTTCCAGCTTCCCCTGAAACCCTGCTCCCTTTCTCTGTCTTACATTTTCGCCCAAGGTTTGCCCACCCCGTTCTGTTCCCTCCTCGGCTGCCGTCTCTCACTGACCCTCAGGTCCCCTCTCCTTCTGGCTGTGCCACCCCCGCGCTGCCCGCCCCAGCTCAGGCCTGTGGAGAAGGGAGATGGAGCCCCCAGGGACATCGGCACCCTCCCGGCGACCCTCGCAGGCACCCAGGTGAGAAGCCCGAGGTCCCCCGGGAGGGGGCGGCGGGTGACCCTGCAGGGCCCTGGGCCGGCCTAACGCAGAACGCAGAGCAGGGCCACCACCTCCCTGCTCCTGGGTGTGGCCCCTGGGGGTCTTCCCACTGCTCTCGGCTGCCGCCTTCCTTCGAAGCTGGCCCCCCGGAGGCAGGATGGCCCAGATGGGTGCCGTCCGCGGCTGTGCGCTGGGCAGAGAGACACAGACGGGGAAGGAAACAGGGGGGCCGTTTATGGGGACACAGAGCTGCCGCCCCGACAGCGGCAGAGATGCCTCCGTGAATAAAGCGCACGTGTCCTCTGGCCAGAAGGGCGCAGGGGGCGGAATCACACCTGCCTGCTGCCCACGGACCTGGGCCAGGCGCTGGGGTTCGCTGTAATTGTCCTCACTGAGAAGGGGTGTTGGGTGGGGGCCCCAGCGTGGCCGCACGCGATATTCCCACACCAGGGTTCGGCCGCAGGTCCGGCCGGAAGCTCGAGTCCTGTCGTTGAAAAGAACAGTCGGAGCTTTCCCTTCGGGATGCAGGGACGGCTCATTACTGACTTGAACTTGTGGGGATCTCAAACACTCCGACGGTTCTTCCTTCAGGCTATACAAGTGTGAAAAAAATATATATATATAATTTATTTTTTATTTTAGAGAGAGAGAGAGAGAGCAGGGGATGAGGGCAGAGAGAGAATTCTAAGCAGGCTCCGTGCTGTTATCTCAGAGCCCCGCTAGGGGCTCGATCTCACAAACCGTGGGATCATGACCTGAGCCGAGATCAAGAGTCAGGCACTTAACTGACTGAGCCACCCAGGCGCCCCTCCCCCTTTTTAGATATATATTTTTTAATGTTTATTTATTTTGGAGAGAGAGAGAGTATGCCTGTGTGTAAGTGCACATGTGCGAGTGAGAGGGGCAGAGAGGGAGACAGGATCAGAGGGACTCTGGGCTGTCAGTGCAGAATCCCATGCAGGGCTTGAACTCACAAACTGTGAGATCATGATGTGAGCTGAAACCAAGAATCGGGTGCTTAATCGACTGAGCCACCCAGGTGCGTAATCCACCCACCCCCACTTAAAAAAATTTTTTTAATGTTTATTTATTTTTGAGAGACAGAGAAAGAGAGAGAGGGACAGAGTGTGAGTGGGGAAAGGGCAGAGAGGGAGAGAGAGACACAGAATCTGAAACAGGCTTGTGGCTCTGGGCTGTCAGCACAGAGCCTGACGTGGGGCTCGAACCCACAAACCGTGAGATTACGACCTGAGCCAAAGTCGGACGCTTAACTGACTGAGCCACCCAGGGGCCAACACCCTGCTTTTTTTAAATAAAGATTGTATTTGTTCATTTGTTTGTTTTAGAGATGGGGGAGAGGTAGAAAGAGAGAATCCTAAGCAGGCTCCATGCCCAGCACAGGGCCCGTTGGGGGGGGCTCAATCTCAGGATCCTGAGATCATGACCTGAGCTGAAATCAAGAGTTGGACACTCAACTGATGGAGCCACCCAGGCGCCCTAGATTTCTTTCTGTTGACCTGGATGGTCAGCCTCCAAGATATTCTGAAGCGGAAAAAGCTAGTTGTAGACAAAATTATATGGTATTACCCACTTTTTAAAAGGACAACACACAGACTCAAAACCTACGTATGCATGTGAGTTAGTGCCATTGCAGAACAGGAAGAGAAAGCACCGAGTCGGATGACATCTTCCCTCTTAATATTATCTATCATCCATCTATCTATCATCTATCTATCTATCTATCTATCTATCTATCTATCTATCTATCTATCTATCTATCATCTATCTCCAAACCCCACGTTCACACAGATACTTTCTAATCCAATTCAACCCCCTAGGGCTCACTCGAGGTTTCCCTCTTTCCAAATTTGTAAACTCACTTCTACGACGGTATCCTTATGTGCTTACTTATCAGATCAACGTAACTGATCTCTTCCCGCCGGCACGGCCTCCTCCCCTAAGCGGATGCTCCCTCCCGACCCTGTGCTGTCCTCACCTCCTCCCCTTGCCTGGGCTCCAACCCATTGTGCTGGGCTGCCTCCTGCCCCTCCCTCCATGGGGATGCCTCCCGACCTCACTTGGGTTCTGGAACCTCAGGCCACCCCCGTTACGTGGACACCCCCTTATTCTGCTCTGGCTCCAACAGCGGTGTTGGGTCATCTCCTTGTCTTCACCCTCTTGGGCTCTGATGCCCATGCGGGCTGCTTCCGCCAGGCTTCCGAGACCCCCTTTTCTCTGTGATTGGACTTGGACTTCTTACCCTGGGCCCTCAGCTCCTTCGGGCCCTTGCAGGGACACCTATGGGCCTTGGACTGAAACGTTCAGGAAGAACTGAAATGTTAGCTAATTCTTTACCTAAGCCGTTCCCAGCGACTTCCTGTCTCCATCCTACCCCGGGCTGGCAGCACATCCACCCGAACATCTGTGATGGCTCCTGCCATAGTTCCATTCCAGGTGTTTCCGAACCCAGCCACCTGTGGCTGCTCAGCCCCATTTTCGTCATTCAGAACAACTCGAGAGATCTACGCGGTAGTTTCTGTTGAAAGGCAGAAAACGGAATTAAGATAAATAGCTAAGGACAAAGGGAAGGCACAAATAATTATCATTATTTGCTGACGGATGGAGACACACAAAATCCTTAAGAGAATCAGCTAAAAATCTACTGCACTAGTGAGGGAATTCATTAGCACGTCCGCGTCCAGAAAACCCACCCGTAACACTGGCTTTCTTATAAACCCACAGAAAGCATTAGAAGGTAAGACAGGAAAAGATTCCTTTTGCAATTGCCTTCACCCTCGGGGTTCCAGGGAGGTTGGGTGTCCAGGATGTTGGAGGGCCTGTCCTGGGTGGGGCCAGGCTGGGGACCCCCTTCGTAGGACCTGGGTACCCCAACACGTGACACTCAATTCACAACTTGTTTCCTTTTTCCATCTGGGAAGCAAATGGGAGTGCTGTTTGCTGCCATTAAGTGACAGGAAGATTTGTGTGCCCCTTTCTAGAAGATAAATTATACATTTCAGGACCTGTGCTACTTACATAATCCCTCTGAGAAATCACTCTGCCCAGAGTTTGCCTGCATGTTTTTTAACGTTCCTACTAAAGAACAGAGAGGGGATGGCCCGTGGAGCCTGCTTCAGATGAGGTCATTCTGCTTAGGAAGCTGCGCCCGGAAGGCGCCCCTGGATGGTCCCAGTGGGTGTGGGCAAACCGCCCACCCAGTTTGCCCCAGGAAGCTGACTCCTGTCCTGGATGAGCCCGACATTTAAAACAGGAAGTCTCACCAGCGCGGGGGTTTCAAGCCATATGTGGCCACTGTCTGAATGTTATGTGGCATCACCTTGTGTCCAAAAACACAGGCAAGGCCGCCCCTCCCTGAGATGCACAGGTGCACAGTCTCAGGGTGATTGGCTAGCTGTTTCGTTGACTTTCACTCATCTCTGCCTCGCTTATTAAGGGGAAGCAAAGCGGGCCTGACCCCGAGGGCCATCCCTGGTTTAGGAAAGATTCTGCATGATTGGGTTGGCTGTACGGGCTTAGTGTCCCTTTTGAGGCTTGAGGAGAGACCCAGATGGCCCGGGTGCCATCACATCGTGGCTTGGGTGGCCGGTGGACAGCGGTGTCCTCAGATAGGAGTCCAGGAGAAGCAGGTGCTGAGAGCAGATGGTGAGCTTGGGTCACGGTGAGTTAGGGCATCTGAAGGGAATTCAGGTGGAGACCTACTCCGGCCACCATCAGTTTGTGATGTCCTGGGGCCTGGGGAAGTGACTGCAGGAAGGTCACATGGGTCCAGGAGGGCCTCTGTGAGCTGGACTTGCGTCAGGACCCCGTTACTTGGCCCTCACAGGCCCCCACTCTAACAGGGGGCTGTGCCGGGTCTTTTGGGATCAGAGTCAACCCAGGCTCAAAATGTCTGCTTATGCCCCCTTCCCAGTGTACAGTCACCCGAGTGAGGAGCCACGGGTCCTTATGGGGAAAGACTCAGGGCACCATCAGGGCAAATACTGGCCACGACGTCATGGGGTCCTTCCCCTAGGGGGCTGGCCACTTACTTAGTAGGTCCAGGATCTGAAAATTTGGTTCGGGTCTGGGAACAGAGCAAGGGACCGTAATTTTTAAAATTGGGGTGGCCTCCTCATTCTTGTGTTTTATTGGCGCCCTGCTGGCTGCCTGTCGATCTTGTCCCCGAGGGCACCGAGCTCCGCTGACCGTCCCCTCAGCTCCATGCTGGGAGACTTCCTGCGGACACACCCTGTGACGCCGGGGCCTGGCCGCTTCAGGGAGGTTGTAGGGGCCCGGTAACGGGTCAGGGGAAGGCCCGGGAACCTGGTGTACGTTTCTCTTCTACCGCAAAGAAGGAAGCCGGGGGCCTGGCTGCTCATGGGAATTGCGGCCTCCTGGCTTCTGGTGGTTCCGTGCCACCACCTGGTCCCTAGGACTCTGGACCATGACAGCCCCTAGCAAGGGTCCGCGTGTAGCTCAACACAATCCTGTGTCTCAAGCTAGTGTTCCAGTCGATGAACTCGCTTGCCAGCCTTAATGGTCCACCCCTTGAATCCCTCCCAGCCCCCAGTCCTTACCTGACTGCCTGTTTTCTTGGAAAAGCCCTCGCGCCGCAGGGGTTGGTTTGGGAACTGGGAAGAGCCGACACCAGCACGGATTAAAGACCCAAGGAGCTTTTTTATCAGGGCAGAGCCCGTGGGAGAAAAAAGGCGGAAGGTGGAGAGGCCGGGCCAGCGGGGGACCCCCTGAAGGCCTGACCCTGAGGGAATTTCGGGGGGTGGGGGGTGGTGACCATCAGGGAGTCCTTGAGCCACGTGACCTGTCAGAGGCGACCCATCTCCCCGGAACCGGGTCTGCCTCCGAGACCCTGCCGCTCGGTCGTGATTCGAGAGTGCATCTGCGCAGGCGCAAGCCGTGTTCCCGGCGGAAAGATCTGAAATGTACATGCTCACTGCAGCCCGCTGACCTTGACTTTCAATGTCGCTTACTCATGGGATGAGCTTCTTAATAGCCCTGACCTGCTAGAACCGGGACGATTTTGACTCTGCTTCCTCCCTCTGTTTCAGTCACATGCCTGCAGCCAACATTTGCTTTTTTTTAGTTTATTTATTTATTTTTAGAGAGAGAAAGCAAGATGGGGAGAAGCAGAGAGACGGGGGGCGGCGGACACAGAATCGCAAGCAGCTCCAGGCTCCGAGCTGTCGGCACAGAGCCCGACACCGGGGTCAAACTCATGCACCGTGAGATTATGACCTGAGTGGAAGTCGGATGCTTAACCGACTGAGCTACCCAGGCGCCTCAAATAAAGCAAAATAATTCTGCTGAAAATAATTAGATAAAATCGTATAAAACTGTTGATGGTTCGACTTACTATTTGTTCAACTACTGTCTGTTCAACTCTCTGCAAACTCATGGATGGAATTAGCAATATTCTATGAAAATACAAACAACTGAGAACGAGAGGAGCTAGGAAACCCAGAACAGATCAAGTAACGTAGGATGAAAAGAAAAGAAGTTGTCAAAACAAGTAATACAAGGTCCAGATGACTTCACAAGACAATGCTACAAAAATTTTAACGAACAGAGAATCCAAATGCTGTTTAAACCGTTTCAACATATAGGAAAATAAAACTTTTCATTGAGACTGGCTGATAGAACGCTCAGTGTAGGAATTTAGGACTCACATCTAGGCTTGTGCCCTGTCCCACCTCACCCCCGTGCTTTGTTATTGTGAAAAAACCCAATTGTTTGTCCTGTCCTGTTCAACATCCCGCGGTATGGATTTTGCTGATTACATTTCCATGGTGTCATTTGACATGGTCTCTTGTCCACTGTTTTTCTCGTAAGTTGGTAGTTAGATCTGAAGACTTTATCGTTCTTAGATTTAATCTGGGGGGGAATCCTACTTCATAGATGAGCCATGTATTTCCATCGGGAGGCACATACTATCTGGTTCTCTCTTTTTGCAATGTTAGCAGCCTTGGATGATAATTGCCGAGAACTGTTAATTCCTCAGAGGCTGCTCTACCATTTCTTATTAAGCTGACATTCTTCAATAGGAAGAGTATTCCCGTCATCAACTATTTGACTTTCTCAAGGTAATTTCATATGGGAACATTGCGACAAATGCTTGATTCTTTCTCTTAATCTGCCGGTTTTCCAGAGTTAGTTTCTTAGTATTCTTAGTATTCCCCGAAGGTGACCAATGAGGAATTTTATGTTTTGTTTTTCCTGTCATTGGGAACTTACTATTTTAGACATATTTGATATGTCTTGATCTTTTGAAACGATTAATCTTACTAATGCTCAAATTATCCAATTTTTTTTCTTTTTTTTATTTTATGGTTTATCATCAAGTTAGTTTCCGTATAACACCCAGTGCCCATCCCAACAAGTGCCCACCTCCATGCCCCCCTCCCCCACCCTTATCAGGCCTCAGTTTGTTCTCAGCATTCAANTCTGCAAACTCATGGATGGAATTAGCAATATTCTATGAAAATACAAACAACTGAGAACGAGAGGAGCTAGGAAACCCAAAACAGATCAAGTAACGTAGGATGAAAAGAAAAGAAGTTGTCAAAACAAGTAATACAAGGTCCAGATGACTTCACAAGACAATGCTACAAAAATTTTAACGAACAGAGAATCCAAATGCTGTTTAAACCGTTTCAACATATAGGAAAATAAAACTTTTCATTGAGACTGGCTGATAGAACGCTCAGTGTAGGAATTTAGGACTCACATCTAGGCTTGTGCCCTGTCCCACCTCACCCCCGTGCTTTGTTATTGTGAAAAAACCCAATTGTTTGTCCTGTCCTGTTCAACATCCCGCGGTATGGATTTTGCTGATTACATTTCCATGGTGTCATTTGACATGGTCTCTTGTCCACTGTTTTTCTCGTAAGTTGGTAGTTAGATCTGAAGACTTTATCGTTCTTAGATTTAATCTGGGGGGGAATCCTACTTCATAGATGAGCCATGTATTTCCATCGGGAGGCACATACTATCTGGTTCTCTCTTTTTGCAATGTTAGCAGCCTTGGATGATAATTGCCGAGAACTGTTAATTCCTCAGAGGCTGCTCTACCATTTCTTATTAAGCTGACATTCTTCAATAGGAAGAGTATTCCCGTCATCAACTATTTGACTTTCTCAAGGTAATTTCATATGGGAACATTGCGACAAATGCTTGATTCTTTCTCTTAATCTGCCGGTTTTCCAGAGTTAGTTTCTTAGTATTCTTAGTATTCCCCGAAGGTGACCAATGAGGAATTTTATGTTTTGTTTTTCCTGTCATTGGGAACTTACTATTTTAGACATATTTGATATGTCTTGATCTTTTGAAACGATTAATCTTACTAATGCTCAAATTATCCAATTTTTTTTCTTTTTTTTATTTTATGGTTTATCATCAAGTTAGTTTCCGTATAACACCCAGTGCCCATCCCAACAAGTGCCCACCTCCATGCCCCCCTCCCCCACCCTTATCAGGCCTCAGTTTGTTCTCAGCATTCAAGAGTCTCTCATGGTTTGCCTCCCTCCCTCTCCCCCACTATTTTCAGATTATCCAGTTTTGGGCTGTGGGATTCTCTTTACTCATAAATCCATTCACCATGACTCTAGTAATCTTTGATAACTTCCTTGCCTCTGGTGTGACAGATGTCCCGAGAGCCTGTCACATTGCCTGTCCCAGGCCTGGAGTCAGTTGTCTCCAAGGATGCCTGGATTCCATTCAGTGAGAAATGGAATTGGGACACTTGGGTGGCTCAGCTGGTTGAGCATCTGACTCTCGACCTCAGCTCAGGTCATGATCCCAGGTCGTGGGACCGAGCCCCACGCTGGGTTCCTTACTGAACATGAAGCCTGCTTGGGATTCTCTCTCTGCCCATCTCCCCGGACTCATGCGCTCTCTCTCTCTCTCTACAAATAAAAATAAACAAATAAAAAGAAATGTTGTCAGTGACCACAGCTGAGAGCTGGGGGTGCATCTTATTTCTGGATTAGTCATTGCTTTCATGTTTGTTAGTGACCCGCACTAGCAAATTACAGACCTATACAGTTTTTGTTAAGCTTGTTGACTTTACCCTACCCTTCCTTCTGCCACTCCTTTGTCCACCCCTGAGCACCCCCCCCTTCTCATCACTGACTCAAATAAAGGAAATTCTGCAGCATCTGGCTTCTGGAGGCATCTCCTCGCTCCGGGTCATGTCCCGGCCCCCCATACCACACCCTCAGTGCTTTGTGTTTCCCACATGCATTCCAGATGCTTCCCTGCCCATCCAGACACCCGGCGGGGCTGGCCACTGTGACCACTGACACGGACCTCACAGAGGCAGCCGCCCCCTCCCACTGTGGGGGGAGGGTCTCCTGGGGGCCCACGTGCGAGGGGGCCCCACGTGCGAGGTAGCCACCCTTCTCCCCAAAGACACAGACATTCTGTCTGTAAAATTCCTGCTCACAGTTAAAAATGTAAAAACACAGAAAAAACGGAAGAAAAGTATACCAAAAAAATTCCAGTTTCAGCGTTTCGAATGTAATTGCTTACTTTTTTGACCCCACAAATGCTCACAAAGTAGTTTCAGAATAGTGCTGCGAAACTATGACCAACAATGTGAATAACAAAGATCAGTTTAAGCCCTTTTGGGGGGAGTGTGTCTTTTGTTCAGAGGCTGTATCCCACTTGGTGGGTAGAATGAAGAGGCTGTACTTTATCACTTGGAATAGTGTTCTTTACAGGGACACAGCACACCCAGAGGGTCACCTATTTCATTTTGCTCTTATTTTAAGGGATTGCTTTTGAAAGTTGAATATTGTAAAATACATCAAATATTTACATCAAATCTATAAAACATGTGTTTTCAAGGAAGACTGACATTGAAACCTGTTCTCTCCATCCTTCATTCCTTCTCTCCTCCTATAAATAACAATTTTTAAAGCTTGCTTGTTTTTTGCTTGCTTGTTTCTTTTTCCAAATGAACTTCATAATCAGCTTGTTCGGCTTCAGCAAACAAACAAAACTAAAACTCTGATGATATTTTTATTGGATAGCATTTCCACCTCTCACTTAATTTAGGGAGAACTAACATCTTTATGAACTTGAGTTTGCTTGTCAAAGAACAAGGATGTCTTTCTGTTTGTTCACATTCTTTTGGTGTCTCAAGGGGGCTTTCTAGTTTTTTTCCCATGTAGGTTTTGGATGTTCTGGAAGACACGGAAGCATGCTGCTCAGATGTCTCTTCGGTGAGAAGCAAGTGGTTAACTGACAGCCTTCAGCAGATACTTTTTTCAGGACAAGATTCTGCACCCAGTTCCAATGCGCATGTGGGTTTTCTCCCACCAAGCAATTCTCTGACACCAGCGGGGTGTCCTACAGTTCAACTCGATTCTGACACTCCCTACCTGGAGATAGTGCCATACTCCAGATGTTAAGGGCTCAGTCCCACCAGACTGCATTCCCCCTCGCCTCCGCCCCTACTTCATATACCAGTAGCAAGTCCAGGTTGTCATCTGGGCATCTGATCAACCTTCTACAGTTGGGAGAGTTTCCCATGACTTTCTCTTGGGTCAGATTAATTTGTTAGATTAATTAGCAGAACTCTGAGAAACATTTTACTTATTGGATTCCTGGTTTACTCTAAAAGGATATAACTCAGGAATGGACAGACGGACAAGATGCATAGGGCATAGGGTATGGGGAAAGGGCGCAAATGTTCCATGCCTTCTTTAGGACGCCACTCTCACCAAATCTCCATGTGTTCCCCAACCCAGAAGCTCTTTGAACCCCATCGTTTTGGGGTTTTGTAGAGTCTTCATTTCATAGTCATGACTGGTTAAATCACTGGCTGTCACTTCCTCTGATGATCACTTTTGCAATATTCCTCTCCTGTCCCTGGAGGTCGGGCAGCGGGCCCAAAACCTCGAACCTTCCAATTGCATGGATTGGAACCGGCCTGGCCACCAGCCCTACCCCTCACTGGGGCCAAAAGTCACCTCATTAACCTTACAAAAGACACTTTGTTGTTCTCATCACTTAGGAAATTCCAAGGGTTTCGCAGGAGCTCTGCCAAAAATGAGAAGGAGACCAAATATGTATTTCTTTTTTTTTCTTAATTTTTTGATGTTTTATTTATTTCTAGGAGAGAGAGAGAGAGAGAGAGACAGCCTGAGCAGGAGAGGGTCAGAGAGAGAGGAAGACACAGAATCTGAAACAGTCTCCAGGCTCTGAGCTGGCAGTCAGCACAGAGTCCGACGTGGGACTCGAACCCACGAACGCGAGATCATGACCTAAACGAAAGTCAGACGCTTAACCGACTAAGCCACCCAGGCGCCCCCCAAATATGTATTTCTTATTATGAATCACAAAATATCAGAGCCCTTCTCAGATTTGGTGCCAGTTATGTTATTTGGGGGAAGGGGGACTGGCTCTCAGCTGAGTAAGGCCACTCTAATAGTCTGGCTACTTCTGTCCAACACAGGACAACTCTAACTCCATATCTCCTCCTGGGCTGGTGGAGACTGTCACGGATGAGGGGCCTGAGGGCCCCTCTTTTCCCATTCAGCCTCCTCCACGTTCAACTTCCTGCACTCCTGACTCCATCTTGGCACCTGCTTCCCAGAGAACACAACCTGTGACCTACAGACACTGCAAACTTTGCACATAAGTGTTCATAGTCTCTTTCCTTTTTTGCTACACGAATGGAGTATACTTTAAAGTGGTTTCTGTTTTTACGTATGAAAGCTATCAATTTTTCTATGTTCATTTTGTAACTTGCTACGTAACTGAATTGCATTGTTTGTAGCAGTATTTCCTTGCTGTTTTTGGGTCTTCCACTGATAAAATCACGTCATTTGTAGATAGTGAGATTTTTACGTCTTTCTTCCCCCTAATTCTTATGCCTCTTCTTGTTTTTTTTCTTGCCTTATTGCATTGGCTACTATTCCAATACAGTGCTAAATAGTAATGGTAACCAAAGGCATCCTTGTCTCGTTCCTTACTTTAGTGAAAATCTTCAAGTGTTTTCCATTTAATGCTATGTTGGATCATTTGTATATTATATAAGAGGGAGAGGGAGACACAGAATATATATATTTTATATATATGAGAGGAAGACACAGAATCCGAAGCAGGCTCTAGGCTCTGGGCTGTCAGCACGGAGCCCAGTGTGGGGCACAAACTCCCGAAATGTGAGATCATGACCTGAGTTGGAGTCAGACACTTAACCGACTGAACCACCCAGGCACCCCAAGAAGATACCTTTTAATTCCTATTTTATTGAGTCTTTGACATGAACAAGTTTTGGGTTTTTTCAAATGCCCCTTCATCGATTTTGCTTCTTGACACTATTCATATTATGGATTATATTAATGAACTTCCTAATCTTGAATCAACCTTGCATTTCTGGGATAACCAGTACTTGATCATGGTGTACTGTTTTTTAAATAAGCTATTAGATTCTGTCTGTTAATTTTCTAGTTAAGGTTTTACATTGATGTTCCTAAGAGAGATAGGTCTGGGCTTTTCTTTTGGAGTTTACTCATCAGGTGTATGGCTTAGTAACTGAGCCTGTGAAAGCCCATGAAACCATATGGGCTGAGGTAGGGGTGTGAATCACCCCAGCTGTGCCAACCTGGTGAACTGTAATTTTTGTACAGTATCATCCATTTTATCTAGGTCTTCAAATTTATTTGCATAGAATTCTGTGAAGTAGTCTCATAATTTTTTTAAAAAATATCTGTTTGGATGGTTATTTCCCACTTGTCATTTCTAACTTTGTGTATTTGTGTTTTCTTTCCTGGTTAGGTGAGCTGATGATGTGTGTTTTTTGTTGAGGGTTTTCACCTACAGAGCCAGATTTTTTTTCTTACCTCTACTGTTTTTCTTTTTTTCTAACTCCTTAAATTGCTTTCTCCTTATTAAGTTTTCTCTTGTTTACTTTTAGCTTACTTGGTTATCCAGAGTAATGCTCTACTAATACATGGCATTAATACTATACAATTTCCTCTGATAACTGCTTTTGCGTGTCCCATAGATACCGATATGTATTCAGTCAAGTTTATTTTCAAGAAGTCGTGTAAATTCATCTTGTAGGTTCTGTTTGTCATAAGGATTGTTTAATAGTATGTATCTTAATTCCAGGTAGAAGAGATTGTTTTGGTTTATTGCATTACTAACATTACAACTTCTGTTGTATTATGATCAGAGGATGTTGTTTGTACAATTTCCATTCTTCCAAATTTACTAAGATTTTCTCTGTGGCCTGACATGTGGTTAACTTTTCTGAAAGTTCTGTGTATCACACTCTTAATTAACATTGTTAAATAGCTGATACCAGTTAGATGAGAAAGACAAATGAGGCAAACAAAGTAGAAAAGAAGAGGTAAAATGATCATTATTGTCACGTATCATTGCTTAGCTGAAAAACCCAAAAGAACCCATACAAAAAAATCTATGTAAACATTAGGTAATGTAGAAATGTGATGTGTAAAAAAGTATATATAAATCACTACCCTTCAAATATAGGTATACATTATATTAAATATTATATATTAATGGATGAATATAATATATGATTATGTTATATATTCATTAATGGACATAAGATGATATAATCATATACATATATACTTAGAAGCATAGTATAGGGCTAGTTACACAGTTTGTAAACATTTGTGTATAAAGCCACGTGGCTACCCAGAGATGTTTATCCGTGCAGAGTGGCTCTGGGGGGGGACACCCGAGAAGGGGTGCCCCTGCTTATGTTTAGGGAAAAAAGTGGGAGACCCAAAGGCATCCTCAGGCTTTGTGCTAAAATTTACTACTGGCGACCCTTCCCTTTGCTACACAGAAATATCAGAGTGGCCAAGAAACTGGTGTTTCTGGAAGAAAAGAGGTCCAAGAAAAACGGTCACGTGAAAGAAGACAGGGAAGACGGGTGCTGTGTACTTGGGAGGCAGAACGATGGGCCTTCGGGGATGGAGGAGAGACTCGGGTTTCTCAAGGACGGAGGGTGATAAGGAGACAGGAAGGAAGATGGGCGAGTCCGAGGTCCTTCTGCTGGAGAGAAGAGGCTGTTTGGGGGATGGATGGCAGCGATCCCTAAAAGCAGAGTTCATCTCTCAAGATACCTTTGAACAAACAAGATCCGTGCACCAGTTTTTCTGGAAACAATTGCAGAGAACAAGCCAATGCAGTTACGACTGCAGCATTCATGGGAAGAAATACCCTTCGGGGACCGTTCTAAGGGCAGAGGTCCCCTTGGGGAAGTTCTTTTGAAAAAGCAAAAATTCGCGTGTTTGCTCTTGAAGCTTTAAAAGCTTTCTCGTGTTCTTGCATTAAACGGTGCTGTCAGGGGACTGAGAGCTTTTCCCTTCCACAACGGCCCATTATGGCTTCAGAGGCCGACGCCTTCCGAAATGCCGTGGTTTTCCTTTGCCAGCCCTGATTTCATCATCACGGAGCCACCTGAATGTCCAAGTGCCACCGCCAGGCTTTTTCCTCAAATGTGCAGAAGCCACAGCCACTGGGAATTAGCCTGACAAGCTGACGTCTCTCGAGAGAAAGCTAGACCGCAAGCCCTTTTGCTAACACTACGAGAGCCCAGCAGTTTCTCACGCCTGCCGGTGGCTGCTCTCCCTGCGCAAGGCCGCTGGGCTCAGAGCCAGAAGCCTCTCGTTAAGCCCTGGAGTCACCATTCAGCTGCCCTGGGATCTTTGGAACCACTCAGCCTTCTCCGATCTCAGTTTTGTCCTCTGCTGGAGAGGAGAGCCCCGGACCCCCGCCTCGCTGGTGGCCGCCAAGATGAAAACCCAGGGCACACGTGCAATCACACGTGCAGTGCCGGGTGTGCGGTGAGGGTCTGCTGACTTGAAACCGGTGCCCGTTTCTAGTTTGGGGCAATGGCCTCCACGCACGTCCCCCGGAATCGCCTGGGAAGCTGAAAAAACCGAAACGAAACAAAACCCAGACTCCCCCAGATCCTGGCCAGCCCAGCTCCCAGTGGGTGCCCCGAACAATTTTCGTGGGTCTGCGTTGGCACTTGGGAGCCCCCGGTGTTGGGGGCGCCTGGGGGGCTCAGTCAGTTAAGCGTCCGACTTCGGCTCAGGTCCTGATCTCACGGTTTGTGGGTTCGAGCCCCGTGTTGGGCTCTGTGCTGACAGCTCGGAGCCTGGAGCCTGCTTCGGATTCTGTGTCTCCCTCTCTCTCTCTCTGCCACTCCCCCACTTACACGCTGTCTCTCCCTCTCAAAAATAAATAAAGATTAAAAATTAAAAGAAAAAGAAGTTCTCGAGAGAATGTTCCGGGGGCTGGGGGTTGGCACCCCCTGGGGAAGGCCGCCTGGCTACTCCAGGAGGTAAAGGTTACCTCAGCCAACGCCCTGAAGTCTGGAGGGCGACCCGCAGGGACAGCGCTCTGAGGAGCATCCCGCGAGGGGACCTGTGGTAGACCTGCCCCTAATGCCTGCGAGGGGGGGCAGGGAGCGGGCACAAGAGGAGGCCCCCGGCCCGTCCGTCTGCTATGCGGTGCTGAGGGGAGCATCGTCCCTTCTTCTGTCTTGACGTGAGTGCCTGGAAGGCAACGCTGCTTTTAGAATTCCTGGGTGAATCGGGATGTCGTGTGGAAAGGTGACCGCGTGATGACCTCCAGCCCCAGCACAGACCCCCATGCCAAGGTCTGCCCTTCCGTCTCTCCCCCTGCCCGGGGGTCAGGAGCCTCAGCTGCCCCCGGCCTCTCAAACAGCCACCGCTTGGCTCTCCCTCGGCCCCAGGAGCTTGTGTGCCCACCAGCCTGTGTCCCCTTCGGGAAGGTGGCCTTCGAGAGGGTGGCCCGAAGCACACTGGGGTTGTTTGAGTGGGAATTCTGGAAGCCTGGGCACCTGGAGCACCATCTGGATTGAGGGGCATGGGCTCCAGGTGGGCACATCTCCTTGGCCTTGACCCACAGGGAGGGGTAGCTGGAGAGGGTCAGAGCGGCACCCTGAAAGCGTGGGGCCCAGGGCAGCGTCCGCGGCGCAGCTGGCTTTGTCAGGGTGGTCGGTGCGATGAGGGGCCATGTGGGGCAAAGAGGAGTCAACAAGCGTCCCAGCGCACAGTTGATGGAGGGGGAAGGGGGGGGTGTGCATTGAGGACGTGATCCGGAAGCTAAGAGGTAGGATGAGTTATCTGAGCAAGGATGGGAGTGGCGATGTGGGGGACACTTTAGACAGAGGGGGGTCTGAGGCAAAGGCACGGAGGTAGGAGACAAGATACAATGTCCAGAGAAGTCACGTGTGAGTCTTGGGGACAAATGTGGGGGCGAGGCTTAGGGGAGGGGGGGGGGGGGTGTTCATC